>NC_049240.1:47117583-47380083 GCF_011100685.1 Canis lupus familiaris
GTCTTTCAATTTTGTGGTTAATTTGGTTAATTTTTTTATGGGTAGAGAGTTGCAACAAAACTATAAACATTACAAATCCTAACACTTTAAGCAAAGCTGGGCTCTGCAATGCATTAGATGTGGCAGGTGCTGGTTGTCATAAATTTCCACCAAGTTTGAAATTTTCCTAACAGGGATCCCTGGGTGGCGCAGCGGTTTGGCGCCTGCCTTTGGCCCAGGGCGCGATCTTGGAGACCCGGGATCGAATCCCACGTCGGGCTCCCGGTGCATGGAGCCTGCTTCTCCCTCTGCCTGTGTCTCTGCCTCTCTCTCTCTCTCTGTGACTATCATGAATAAATAAATAAAATCTTTAAAAAAAAAAAAAAAAGAAATTTTCCTAACATAGAGGTCTACCTCTCAATGTTTCATCTTCGTTTGGAATTCTTGTTCCTCTGAAATTATTTGGAATGTGTATAGACAGATTCACATCTTCAATGAATTGATTATAAAAATTCTCTCAAAAAAAAAAGGATAGTGATAAATTATCTTTCTCGATAGTTAGATGGAAGCTGTGTTTAGTCCATGATCATTAACTCCTCTCTGCCTTGAAATGTCTGCTTTCTGTCTTGAACGGTGCTCTCTTAAATAACCTCCCTTTAAAAAGTCTCAAGTTGTATGGAAAGTCCCATATGCATGAGTCATCTTTATTTCATCTTTCCACACTGTAGACATAGGAGCAAGAATCAGATTTCATATTCCTCAGCTTGAGCTGTTAGATGCCACTCAAGACTCAAGAGGTGCTGGTTAGGGTGACGCCGTTCTGTGGTTCATGCAAAGTTAATGTTCCCCCTCATGAATGGGTTAAATGTCATTCAATCGTCTCTATCATTGCTTAAAGTAAGCTGCCTAGCTGGGGTTTGGGCAGCTTTCAGTTCTGAGCTTTTGTAGTTGCTAACTCGGCTTGTCGTAAATGCATCCAACCTGTATTTCCATCTGCAGCGTCGTTGATTTTCTCCAGAAAACACTGAGGCACACTCAGTTCATAGGCACAGATGATTGGGTTAAGAGCTTCCTCCAAGCATAATGCTGTATATGATTGAATGTAAACGACCAACTCTGATCATCACCCACACAGTGGAATGGAAATAAGAGTTGCCGAATGATCCTGAATTTTCTGGTTCATAAACAAATAGAAAATAGCAAACCTAATATATTGAGTTTTATGTGCAGTTTGGCCATGAGACAAACTTTTTTTTTTTCCCCCTTGCGATGTTTAATGAGAAGCATCCCTCTCGTTGCACTTCCATTTTCAATTTAAACTTCCCTATCTCAGATAATCAATTGCTTATAATAAATAGAAAAATCCTTAAATTTTTTGAAATGGTTTCTGGCATCTAATTACACAGGATTTTTTGACCTGGCTAGACAGATAATGTTAACACAGCTTCAATACTAAACAAGTCTGAACATGTGTGCGCTTGACTTTTATTAAACTCCTACTGAAGAAACAGATTAATTGGAGGCTGATTCACTGGTGAACAGGCGTTAAAGACAGAAGGACCTTCTCACATTTTGTTCTGTTATCCAGGCTTATGCCACATCTCAGGTTGGCAAGGAGATCCCAACTGCAGTGTTTTGAAATATAACTGAAAAAAAAATGGTAGAATAACAGGTGCAAAAAAAAAATGCAAACCACTTATAAAACGTTGATCTGATTCCTTCCTTTCTCTCTTGCCAAATGGCCACCTGACACTTTAGGGACGCAGGTACTGCCCAGATAGCATTTCACACAATAATCTCGTGTGGAGATGGACTATGGAGGCTCGCAGTGGTCATAATTATCCCTTACTCCATTACTTCATTTTTCTTCCTCTTAGGAAAAAAAAAATGTTGGAAGAACATGGGGACAAGCTGTGAGGAAACCATTTTGGAGAGTCTCAAAGAACATCGAGACTCAAGAAAATGCCCTTCTTGGCAGCTTTGCTTCTATCTATAAAAGCTAGAATTTCATCCCCTGGTGTTTCCTTGCTGTAGGATAAGCTAGAGAGGTGGGTAGGTAGATAGGTGGCTAACAGTAAATGCAGCAGGAGTTGACTTGCGGGTGAGTCGAGGAAGGGGCCTATAGGTATTTGTGGAATATATTATAGTTTACGGGGCTTTCCCATGTATTATCTCATTTATAATATCTCTGTGAAATAGGTGTCACAGATTTTTACAGCTGGGAAAATGGCCTCTTAAAAAAGTTAAGAGCCTTCCTAAAGTAACTCACAGAGTAAGTTAGGCAGCCAGGACTCCAAACCAGACCATCTGACTCCAGGTCTGCCTGGGGCTTTTCTAGGAATGTGCCCCCTGGAAAGCCTCTTAATCTTTCTGCATCTAAATCTTTTCTTCTGTCAAATAAGGCCCTCACTGAAGAGATGCTCTGTGAATTCCCTTCCGGTTTGAAAATGTGATTTTGAGATTTGATTCTCAACCGTCAGAATGCTAGAAATAAGCAACGGATCAGTCAACAAATACCTGTTGCAGCTGGACTCTAGCCAGGTGTGATCTGTTCAGATGACCCTCGTGGTCGCCGGTGCACACGTTCTCGTCTAGTTCATACCCGTTGGAGGTCCTGGTAGCTGGCTTCTTCTTGACAAAGCTCCATGAGCATCACCTTTCCCTCTGCGTAAATACCTCTGTGCAAGGCATTAACATAAATGTTGTGTAAGGATTTCAGTGTTACAGGTTTCAAGTTCCAAGTGTTAGAAATTAGCCATTACTATGGAAATATGAACGGGTTACATGTTTCCTCACCTTTTAAGGAGTTGAAGGCTCAGTGAAAGGGAAGAAACAGTCAAATAGTTGAAAGTGAAGGATAGGAGTTTGTACCTCCCATTATTCTATTTGTAAATAGGATAAAATCTACTCACTTTAGGAAGGCAGAAAGGAACGATTGGTTGTTTTCTTGTTTATCCAGACCTTGTATCTTTCCAGCAACGTTTTGAGACAGCCCATATCATTACGTTTTCAATGTCAGTTCAATGCCCTGAGACCACCTGGTGAATATTAGCTATCACCTGAAAATATTCAAGTGCCATGGGCATCATATCAATTCACTTGAAACCAAAGTACACACTTATGCAGCGGGAATTAACTCACGGTACAAGAATAATAAATACCAAGTGAATCACTTAGTTTCAGTAAATACTTTTAAAAATAACATGGTTGACTATACTTTCCGTCTCTCCTTTTTTTAACGAATAGACTGATTGTTCAGCTCTTCTTGTTTTGGTTCTATCCTGGGTAATAAATAGTTGACATAAAATACAAAAGAAAGACTTATGGGATGTTTTCTAGTCTCTACAGATTAACTACTGGAGGAGTCAAGTAGATTTTTCTATGTGTGCTTTACAACAGCTGATTGGAGACTTTCTGATTTTTGACTACATTTCAATTCCAATGTAAAATGAAAGTCCAAGAGCTAAGTGAACTTTTTCATTTCTCAACATTCCAAGCCTGGTAAAACTGTTCCGCTTGCTAAATGATGTTATAAATATCGAGATTAGTTTCTTCTAAAATTACCAGTGCCAGGTGCATTCCATTTCTCATGTCATCTAATATTCTGTAACCAGTGTTCACAGTTTAAGGGGAGGTTTAATGAATGTGTAGACAAAAAAAAAAAAAAGCAAATAGTAAAGACAGTTAAATGTGACAACTGTATCTGTACAACCTAAATGGGAGATGCTGAGAGGGAAGATTGATTTTCCTTTTTTTTTTTTTTTTTTTTTGGTCTTGTCTTTGGTTTGCTTAGATGAAGTAAAGTAGTAAAGTAGATGGGGGTAAGGATTATCATTCTAAAATAGCTATTGTCTCCATCATAAATGGATATAAAAGTTTAACTATATAAATCAATTACCAAACCAATGTTATTATATTTTGTTAGTTGCACTTCCCATGCATAAAATCTCAGCACTCAAGATGTCCCCATAAAATCTTTCACCAAACCTTTGTTTTAAAGTATTCAAAAGGACATCATTCCATGTGGGAATATTACATACAGCCACTGATTCAACAGTAACTGAGAACTTATGTACAAAACATTCTTTACATATTGACAAATATTTCTAAAAAATGAATTGGTATTTTTTGTTGTTGAGTGTTTCATGAATGACCTTTACCTCTGTAGACATATGCAGTTTTCAGTTTTTTGGGTGAGACTTTCAAAATATTTTTTTAGAGTGTTCAATGTTAGCAGTGACATTTTTACAGTGATTTCAGAGCCGTGTAGTTTAGAATATTCTATTTGCTTTATTTCTAATTACTTATACCACCCTCATTTTAAATACTGTGCAGATGTAATTGACAGTGATGATATACAATATGTATGAAATGAGCTTTTCTCTATCGGTGGTGTGTGTCATGCAAGACTCCATTGCAATATTTACAGTTAAACTAAACTTTTTAGAAGGAGCAAAATTGCATTTGTTTTGCAGATTTGCTCATCATTAAATGTGAAACATTTCACATTTGTCTTTTTGAGTAATTGGCTTTTTAAAATGATAAGGTGCTCTGAACACTTGTTATGTGGATAGGTCTGACGTTGTATCCCAGAAATCCATATGCCATACAGACAGAACAGAAGAAAGATATTCACAAGCATGTCACAGATTGGACTAAAGCAAGCCAAAAACCCAAGTGCCATGGCATTAACAATAGCACCAGATTTACTGTCACGATCACAATCTGTGCTGCATCACAGACAGAAGGAGAACTTT
The DNA here is from genome assembly GCF_011100685.1 of Canis lupus familiaris. Classification (NCBI taxonomy): domain Eukaryota; kingdom Metazoa; phylum Chordata; class Mammalia; order Carnivora; family Canidae; genus Canis; species Canis lupus. The sequence continues at coordinate 47,122,320 of NC_049240.1, forward strand.
TGATAGGTAACACCTCAGTGTTTTTTTAATCTTTTTGGCAAATTATCATTTATCATTATATTTTTGCCTGCCATATAATATTATTACAATGACATAAAAAAACCCCACAGGGTAAGTTTAATAGGCCCCAACAAAAGAACTGACTTATTAGTCATGTAGGATTAAAGAGAGAAAAAGGGAAAGAGAGAGAGACATTTTGTTGTTTTATTACAGATCAAACTAAAGCTGGAAAAAAAAAATAGAAAACAGCTAAGGTACTGGTGAGGATTTTAGCTTTTTGAGTTCACAAAAGGAAATGGCTTATTAATGACAGGGAAAACAAAAGATTTCCCCCTCTTGAGAACTTGAAAATTCTGATGTTTCCAAAATATGTGGTTTCCCAGGATAAAAACTCAGAGCTAATTTTATTTTCCAAATTGGAAGGGGGGGGGTGGGTGGGGATATTTTGAGATATGAAATTGTCCGATCCTTTCTGGTCTGTGTGCATTTCCCCATGATGCAGATATGAAGAGACCACAATTCACAGGATGCCCTGATAGGTACTAAAAAAAGATTTACAAAATCACAGCTTGCAGCACAACCTCATGTTGGGCTGATTGAAGGAAAAAGTCTAGAAACACTGCACAAAGCTTCCTGGCAGCAAATAGAGAAACATCAGTCGATTGTTTTTCTTAACTGAGGTCCACTTTGGGATCTCATTGAAAAGATTGTTCCCACCTATCTTTTAGCTGTCTACCTGGCTAGAAGAGACACTTTTGGAGAATAGCCTCAGTGGGTATTATTTTCGCATAGAAGAATGTATCCTAAAGCTACCCAGTTTTGTTAGCATAATTCCAAATATTAAAGCTAGTTTTTCCAGAGTATAAAAGGAGTCTTGAGCAAAACCTAAACCAAATTAATTAGTAAGATACTCAGCTATTTAAGTATAGCTATGTGGGAACAAAAGAACATCAATCCATAAATTAATTTGAAATGCTGTTGGCTAAAATGAAGAGAGTTTGGTAACTGAAGTAAGCATGGCATATTCTGAAGGAAGTAAATAAATAAGTTTCTCTCCTTTTCAAACCATGTCTCTCATTGAAATTATGATACAGATTTATATTCCTTAGCCTTGAAACCAGAGTGATTTCTCATCTGGTGTCAATTTAGAGAGCTAGGCACACTGTTTTCTCTCTGCCTTCCACTTGCCAGCATCAGTCTTCCTCAAAGTCCTGAAGATTATTTACTCTTGACCACTTCCAGTTCACATGCCTCACTTTCACAGGGCTTACTGTATTTCTTTTAATTTTTAAACTCTTGTCAACTCCATTTTAACTTATTGATCATTACCCCTGAGACAATCTAAGTATTGGGAGGCTTGCAAAAAAAGTACATAATAGTTACAAAAGTACAAAAAGTACATAATAGATTTCAAAATATATATATATTTTGAAACATATATACAAAATATGTATATATGTACAAAAGTACATAATAGATGTATATATGTACAAAAGTACATAATAGATTTCAAAAATATATATATATACATATTTTTTTCAAAAAAAATATATATGTTGTTGCTAGGATGCAGATAAGAAACAAGAAGAAAGCCACCTAAGATAAAATATAACAAATTGCTTCAATTGTTATTGTCATTTCATGATCCTTAGTAACAGTGGCATTATGCTCAGAAATGAAAGAAACGTCTGAGTGAGATACCAAAACAGACCAGAGAAGGAAAACTTGAGGTTCAAGAGATTTCAGAGGAGGAGGGGGAGAGGGGGAGAAGGAGAGAGTTGGTGAGAGGGAGATAACAAAAGGAAAAGGGAGCAGGGAAGGGAGAGGAACTTGGTAAGAACCATGGTACAGCCATGATATTAAAAAGGTATTGAAAGGAAGCAGGATCCGGAGTCCTCATGGTGGCAAACCTTGGCATAAGTAAATAAGATATGGAATATACTGACGCTTCTGAACATTCAGGAATGAAGGAAACATTATAAACGATGATCATATATGGGGGTAAAAGGAAATGAAGAAAATAAAAATGATAAAAGAACACAAATTGATGAAGTAGATGATGGTAGCGCTGGTACAATTATGAACATCCAGAAGATTAAACATTATAAGGAAGCAATTTTTATTGAAGAAGTAAAATTTGATAGAGACCTTGAGATATGTATAGAATATGAATGAATCTGTTGGCAGAAAGATATAGAAATCAAATTATAGACTAAAGATTTTGATGGGTGTCACTTAAGTTAATCTAATAGAAAAATCTATATTATTTTTAGGAGCATGTTAATCTCCCGAAGCATGGTGTACTTGTAATTTTCAAAATAATGCCTCATACTTCATATGCAGCTTTCACTAGATTTGTATTAGTTTAATAATATTTCATTTAAACTGTTTTTGTTTAGCTTAAATGCAATAGAAACAATGAAGCGATGATTGATGTACTCATTAGTGAGCAAACACTTAGGAGTTCCTACCGTGTGGGCAAAAGTGAGGAATAGTTCCTAGAGGAGAGCCGGTGCAAAGCAGCCAAAGTGAGAGGAATGCCTCATTGGGCAAAAGCGTTAATGAAAATTGGTGAATTGAAATGAGTTTGCAAAATAAAAAAAAGTAAATAAGGAGACCCTTGCTTATCTCTTAAAATGAATGAAAATTACTATTACATAGTGGTAAGAACTTATGCCTGGTGTTTTTACATCTTAAGTTTTCAGTTCTTTAAGTTCTCTTAAGTTCTCAAGAGATAGTCTGTTGGGAAACATTGTATAAAGTTTCTCAAAGGTCACCCAAGATGAAGCTCATGGTATCAAAATATATAACTTCCATTTCAACACAATGTGTAGAGAGATGTTTCTCTCTTAGTGATGACTCAGAAGTGTGAAGATAATCTCTAGAAAGTTAAGGTAAATTCTAGAAAAACAAAATATCTCTAGTCAAATAATTTTTTTTTTAATTTTTATTTATTTATGATAGTCACAGAGAGAGAGAGAGAGAGGCGGAGACACAGGCAGAGGGAGAAGCAGGCTCCATGCAGGGAGCCCGATGTGGGATTCGATCCCGTATCTCCAGGATCGCGCCCTGGGCCAAAGGCAGGCGCCAAAGCGCTGCGCCACCCAGGGATCCCTCTAGTCAAATAATTTGAAATACAACCAAATCCTTTCAATGATTTTTATACCAATTTGTGATGGGAGAATGTATTTTATGAAGTGCATTTAGAAAATCTGACGATATAAGACAGACTTCCCTATAGTAAAATAAATGAGTGCCTATTAGCAAGTTCTCTTTGGTTTCTGTTTGTTTTCCATTGTGGTCTTCATCAAATTTTGTTTTATCATTTTGTGTTTTTTAAATTTCCACTGTTAGGAGAATGCATTATTTTTGTAATCATCACTATGAAATCAATGAAATCAATACTTGCTTTATTTGCTTAAAGAGAATCAGCTTCTTTTTTATGTAAAATGAGATATATATTTACTTCCTCTCACTATTATCTATAGATTTGACATTTTTCTATTGTCAGGTTTATAATATTTATATTTTTCTGTCATTCTAATTTTCAGACTGTTTTATCTCAATTAAAACTGTCTCTCATTTAATACAACATCTTTTTCACTTGAAAATATTTTTTGACCTGTTTAGATTATTTGCTCTTGATTATTCAGAACTCTGTTTTATTTATTTCACTTAGCATAATGCCCTCAAGTTTCATCTATGTTGTCACAAATGGCAGGGTTTCCTTCTTTTTTTATGGCTGAACAATATTCCACTGTATATATATGTACATCAAATTTTCTTTATCCTTTCATCCTCTAATGGACACTTAATTTGTTCCTTGTTTTGCTTATTGTCAATAATACTGCAATAACAGGGGAGTGCAGATAGTTCTTCAAGATAGTGATTTTATTCCCTTCATAAATATATCTAGAAGTAGAATTGCTGAACCATATGGGACCACCTCTACTTTTAAAATGTAAAAGCCATGCCTCTAAAACGTGATGTCTTATAAATAGAAATTAAAAGCAAACAAAACAGCTGAAAAGAATCTCTTGCCTTGAAAGTAATAACATCTGAACAAACAGAAAACACTTCTGAAAACGTTTGGGCTAAAAGAAGCATTAAAACTGGAATTACGAACTTTAAAAATGAGCATTAAATTACAAAATCTGTGAAGGTGTGACCAATATACTAACTAATAAGAAAATTTATTAACTGAGGTACATCATTTCTATTTATAGAAGACAATAAATATGAGAAAACTGCATAGGAAATGTTATATACTCATCACAGGTGCATCTGAAAAAAGGAAATTTTAGGAAAATGGAACAGAAATATCCAAAGATGTGATAGATGAAAATTTCACTGAAACAGAGAGAAACCTGTATTTACAAGTAAATGAAATGAAAGTGTTCCAAGAAATTTCGTTGTAGAATTTGAATACAAAAGGAGTCTTTGCTGAATTACTAGATTTTATGGATAAAGAAAAAAGTACTAAGGACCTTCAGAAACATGAAGTCACTTGTTAGCGTAAAAAACAGACTAGCTTCGGACTTCTCCATGTCTACTTTCATATTCAGAAAATAATGGACAAAACCTAAAGGTTTTGGTAAAAGTGAAAGTGTTATACAAGTACCTAGTCAAGTTTATGTTCACATACAAAGGCACCAAAATACTTAGCATGCTTTCCTCTCCCCCCCCCCCCCCACCACTAGAAAAGAACAAACAAACACACAAACTCGGGATGGCCTTCATGTAGATATTGGCTTTTGTTGCTTTGAGGGGAATAGGGCAGGAAAGTAGAATTAACGGTTGTGTTCTGTCTCCTATCTTTATTAAATCTCTCTAATATTACATCTAATAACTGATCAATAACTGATCTCACTATTTTTTTCACCTCATGTGTTTTCTTCAGCGTATCATTTTACCTGTTCTATGCCTTTGCAACTTTATTGTAGTTTAGTTTTTCCAATAATTTTCATGTTAGTACTCAATTCTGCTTTTAAACTTTGAAAGCTCTCATTTTATATTTTTGCTAAATCAGCTTTTCTTTGATCATCTATGCTTCTTTTTGTGTCCTTGTTTTTATAGGTCTAAGTTCCCATAATTTTTCCCTGGGAGTGTAGTGTTTTATGGATGACATTTTCTCCCATTCCCTGGAATAATTTTTCTTCTGATGTGGAATTTTCAAATCTGACTTCTATTTATTTTTACCAGTTTATCCTCACTCTTTTTAGAGGGAATGAGAACAAGAGTTGCAGGGTCTGTGCACTAGTCCCACTTGCCATGCTCTCTGCTTATTAATCTACTCTGTATAAGATTGGCTGCATTCAAACCCAAAGTATTTAATCTGAAGAAAGCTGCAAGTTTCTTCTTTGATAATCTTAATCTCCCTCTCTCTCTGCCTCTTTCGTCCCTCCCTCATTTTCAATCCAAATACTGAATTTGTGCACTTTCCTATTTCTGTTTTTTTTTTCTTCTGTTCCTTCCTTATTGAGAACTCTGGAAAGACTGTTAAAGTTTCTTCCAGCTTTAGGCTACAGGTATCTAAGCCTTCAGCTATTTTTGAGAACATACTATCATCTCTAAGAAATAATTTAATCCCATCTAATAGCTGAGATTGAATTAAGGATTGTCTAGCACCTAGTTTCTCAGATCTCTTTTTTCCCTTAATTATGCTACTTAATCCTCAAATGATTTTTACCAAAAATAAGTTCAAATGAGTAAAAAACTCCACAGGCACTGCATTTGCTTTTTCAATACATCAACCTTATGTATGTGTTTTAGAGGATCTACTTCGTAGATTGAAAAAAAAAAAAGACAAGAAGTGATGTCTTCAAATACAGATGGTATTTGCAGCATTTGATTAGAATTTATATATAAGTATAAAATAATCATGCTAGTTTTTATAAGTTGAAAACAGAAGACTTAATCACTATAATAATATAATATTTAACTCTTCAAAAGAAGAAAAAAATTCATACTATTTGGCGAGGAATAGTGCTGGTTTTAATCAATCTCCTTCATTATTTTTGTTTAGTTGGGACTACTGATAAAAAAGGAGGGTGTATTCCTTTCCTTTAAACTTTGGTTTAAAGTATATATATATATATATATATATATATATATATATATATTACATACAATATAAAATATTCTGATAGTAACATTGTTCAATTATGAGGGTTTGCTATTAAAGGCACTGGTCTCTGACGTTTTCATTTTTTTGAGAATGAAGGGAAAGATGCAGTACCAAACCCATTAAGGTGCCATCACCTTCTAGAAATAGCTTACTGTAAAGCAACTTTAGCTAAGAGAATGGCTAGCCCCTGTAAAACATGTTCTTCAAAAATATAAGTCTAACACATTGACACATATATCACACACCCACACCTACCAATGGAAAAACAACAACAACAACAACAACCTCATTAAATTTAATGAGGCAAATGGTGCTATTTTTGATGGGACACTAATGAGAGAATCTTTTTTTTAGCCAAATAGAATCTTATTAATTTATGTCAGAAACAGAAGTGGAGACACAGTCATATTAGAAGCGTTAATTTCACAAGGGAATATCTCCAATGGTCCTTTAACTGGGCTTACTAAGTTATTTAATCAAACTTGTTGAGCTTCACATAAATGTTACATGCTTTAAGATCATTCCTATATCACAATATAAACTCCTTGAAGACAAGAATTATGATTATTCACCTACATATCCCCTATTATGTATTAATTGAGATAATAATTTTTTAAAACCCAACTAACAGTCATTCTGAAACTCATATTCACATGCATTATTTTAGAAAGTAATGTATAAAACCTGGGAATTGATAATATTTTAATTTAAATGTCTTATAAAAATTTACCACTTAAAGTCATGATAAATTCTCTTATAAAATGGAATATTCTTTGTAACATGATAAATCTTCTACTTTATTATTTATTTAGGTAAGTCTGAATATACATCTGATATTTCATCAGTTACTGAGGTTGAAACATGCACATAGTCAAAAAGTTATCTTTGAGACTAATGTAAAAATGTATTTATTCATTGATCGACAGTAGTCTATGTGGTTGTCTATTATAATACATCCTCTTCTGTGTCAGCATTTTCTAGTATTCTGGATAGAATACTAACATTCTGATTTGGAGGAGGTAAACATGTGAAATGTGTGATTATTCACTCAACAAATACTTAACTGAGCATCTTCTTTGTACCATGCTGCGATAAACAGCTATGTGCCAAGTATTAGGATAGCTACTGCAATGCGGTGAATAATAAACAGAAAAGAAGTCCACTTTCATGGAGTTTACCTTCTTGTTTGGTGAGGCTGGAAATGGGTCAAACAGTAAGACAAAGCAAAATATATAGTATGATGTTGCTATGACAATTAGAAAATCAAAGCAAAGAGCAGAACTGAGAAATTTAAATAGGATGGCCAGAGAAGGCCTTATATAGGTGGTATTTGAATACAATCTAAAGAAAAGTAAGAGTTAATTAAAGTTCCAGTTAGGTTTTGTTGATGACAATGAATTATATGATCATGCTCGTTATCTTGACTCACGGTGATAATGAAAATGTGAATGTAGTAGGAAAGGCTATAATATTTAGAGAACTTTGAATATTATATATTTTAAAGACCATGTCATTATTTATATTTTAAGAACCATAGCCTTTAGTTCTGTGTTTATTAAAGTTAACAGAAAACGCTTGTCTAAATACAAGTATTTAGAGTAATCATTAGCTAACTGTGGGAAGATGATAAATTAGTCAATTTATTTTTCACCAAAACAAAACAAAAACCACAGACTTCACATCACTATATATGAACATTGTCTCTCTGTTACAGTTATCACATTGACTATAACTTGTTTATGTGTTTCTCTCCTATTATTCTATGGATTTATTGAATATAAGGATCCTGTGCATTCATCTTTTCAGTTTTTGTACAAAGGCAGAGTAATGCATGGCACTCATATATAATAGCTGCTGAATAAATCGATGAATTCATTCAGTAGGTATTTATTGAGATACTATTTTAAAGACTGGAGATATACTGGTGACTACTACAGAAAACCAACCAACCAACCAACCAACCAAACAAACAAACCCTGGACTCCTGGAGTTCACAATTAGTAAAAAGTAGTCAATAACCAAATACCTAAAAAGTAAAAATGTTAATTAAAAGACATTATGAGAAAAAATAGTAAGAGGAGATAGGAGATGAAAGAGGGTAGAAAAAAGGTGTCCTCTTTTAGAAAGAGTGATCATGAAAGACCTCTCCATTGAAGCAGAACTGTGAATCCAGGCGTCCATTTGGGCAAAGAGCAGTCCTGGAAGAAGGACTCAAGGCAACAACTAGAAAGTTCATGCTGCCGACACCTGAAAGGAGAGGTGTCAACATGATGGGCAATGTTTACATCATATAAATCTTGAAGACTGTGATAGAGAGTTTTAATTTCAACCATTAGGGTGTTTTGAGCAGAGAAATGACTTGGTTCCATCATGTTTTGGATGATTGCTCTGTCAGCTGTGTAATGAAACTTAGCATGGAGGGTTAAGAATGGAAGCAAGCAGGGACGCCTGGGTGGCCCAGTCGGTTGAGTGACCAACTCTTGATTTCAGCTCAGTTCATGTTTTTAGGGTCTTGAGAGATCAAGTCCCACATTGGGCTCCATGCTCAACAGGGAGTCTGCTTGAGATTTTTCTCTCTCCCCCTCCCTCTGCCTCTACCTCACTCTCTCTCTAAAATAAATAAATGAATCTTTAAAAAAGAAATGGAAGCAAGGAGGCCACTTGTCCTCAGGCTTTTGTCATGCAGAGGAGCGAGTTCCTGTCTTGGTCTAGACTGGTAGAAACAGATCATTAGAGATGAAACAGAAATGGATAAACATAGCAGTAGAAGACGAAATTCTTTGAAGATATTTTGTTGGGCTTTTCAAGCACATGATTTCAAGGAACTATATTGATAGAAACATGGTGATATTTGAATTTTATTACTGAGATATTTGACAGTTTCTAGTAAAAATTCCAGATATTGCAGTACAATAGTAGTTAAAATTAACCTCAAGGAATGGTTAATGAGGATATGTACGGTCTTTTCATAAGTTTCTTACCAGAATTAAATTTTCCTACTAATTTTAACTGGCAATTCATTGTTGCTCCTTTAAATTAATACCACTTTTTTTTTCCCTGGTTGCTTCTGAATCTGTGGCTTGATATGTTTAAGCGGTTAGGGAAAATTCTGTCACCGGCTTTAAATATAGCTTTCCGGGGATCCCTGGGTGGCGCAGCGGTTTGGCGCCTGCCTTTGGCCCAGGGCGCGATCCTGGAGACCCGGGATCGAATCCCACGTCGGGCTCCCGGTGCATGGAGCCTGCTTCTCCCTCTGCCTATGTCTCTGCCTCTCTCTCTCTCTCTGTGACTATCATAAATAAATAAAAATAAAAAAAAAATAAAAAATAAATAAATAAATATAGCTTTCCCCCATTCTCTCTCTCTCCTCTCTTGCTAGGACCGCAATTACATATCTCATAGACCTTTTCTTGTATCCTCACTATTTTCCGTTCATTTGTTTTCTGTACTTCAGTCTACATATTTTATTCTGACCTAATTTCAGTTGATTTTTCTCTATATATTGAATCTGATGGAAATCTCTTAATTTCAGTAATATTTTCAGTTCTAAAATTCATTGCATTATATCGATAATTTCCAAATGTCTGCCGAAACTTTCAAGCTCATTATTTATTTTTTGAATATATTATATGATGTTTTACAACTTAATATCAAGATTGATTATAGATCTGTTTTTCTCACTTTTTTTTTCTATTTGCTGTCAATCATTTACCTATTGCAAACCTACCTTTTTAAATCAAATGTAGAACATTGTCTTTGAAAAGTTGTAGAGATAAATGAAGAACCTGGATGATATTTTCTTCCAGAGGGAATTTATTTATTTATTTTTTATTTTACGGCAGGTGTTTTAGACTGGGAGCAGATCATCTTTATCTGAGTGGAGATGCAGCTAATTCAATATTGAGTTTCTGCTTTTGTGAAGGCTAGGCTATTTCTGGTTCTTTTAATGTGCTTGGGGCATAATGCTTCAGGGTTCCAACTGAAATCCACAATTTTCTCCACCTTGGTAGATCCTAAACTCTAATTTTGTTCCTCAAGTCCTGTGAGACCACTACCAATTCTGAAGAACTTCTCAGACTGTCATCCATAGCTTTTACACGAGGACTATCTGAAGGGAAGAGAGACCAAAATTCTGAATTCACTTATCTGGGCTTCTGTTCTCTTTACAATTTTAGTTTACACATTTTCTGTCTTATTGGTTATTTAGTTTCTTCAAAGAGAAACTGATCTGAAGCTAGTCAGCCACTGCCTGTAACTTTTGTTTAGTGACAAAAATAGTAGTGGGATATAAGTAGTTTTTAAAGAAATATTTATTAGCTTCGTGCATTTATTTAGAAATAAAAATATAAATAAATACTTTAACAAAGATTTAAAAGATTAAAGTTACAAAAAAAAAATCAAAATAGCCCTATATAAAATGTAATTAAGAACCTTATAAAGATAAAAGCAAAAAATGATGGAGTAAACCACAAATGAAGCAGATTTTGTCAATAAAACTAAAAGCTGCTCTCTTAAGAAGAAATAACAATAAATTTTTTAAAATGACAATTATAACCAGAGAGAGAAAAGACATTATGTTAGAAATAAGAAAATGACTACAAAAAAGAAATGAATTTGCATAAAAGTTAGTTAAGTAACTCAGAAAACCTAGATGAAATAAACTGTTTTTTTAGGAAAATTTAAATCTACAAATTTTATTCAAGAAATAGAAACACTGATAGAGATTTATCAAAGAATTTTTTAAAGTAATAAAATATCTATACCAGGAAAAGCATCAGGAACAAACACTTTCTAAAATAAAAAATATTTTATTTATTTATTATTTATTCATGAGAGACACAGAGAGGCAGAGACATAGGCAGAGGGAGAAGCAGACTCCCCAGAGGGAGCCCAATGCTCTATCCCGACCCCCAGGATCACACCCTGAGCCAAAGGCTCAACCACTGAACCACCCAACGTCTCAGGAACAAACACTTTTTATAGATACATCTCACCAAACTCAAATACCAAGCAATCCTCATATTACATAAACACTTTATTATAGAAATATGGAAAGCTTTCCAATTTATTTTATGAGGCTGGCATAACCTACAAACAAAATCAAACAGGGATAGCTCCAAAAAGAAAACTAACTGCAAGCAAATCATAATGATGAAAGATGGTAAAATTTCTAAGTATAATATTAGCAATCAAATCTTACTAACCAAATGAAATACTAATCCCAAGAGTTAAATATCTCCGACATGAGACAGTTTATTTCTGTTCATTCTTTTTTTTTAAGATTTTATTTATTTATTCATGATACAGAGAGAGAGAGAGAGAGAGAGCCAGAGAGAGAGAGGCAGAGACACAGGCAGAGGGAGAAGCAGGCTCCATGCAGGGAGACTGACATGGGAATCGATCCCAGGTCTCCAGGATCACACCCCGGGCTGCAGGCAGGTGCTAAACCGCTGGGCCACCAGGGCTGCCCATTTCTATTCATTCTTACTATAATTCACTGGAGAAAAACCAAATGACCATCTTATTCAATGTTAAAAACAAAACAAAACCTCCTGATAAAATTCAATACCTGCTTAAAACAAAAATGTACCAGCAATAGAAATAAAAACTTAGAAGGACAAAATACTCTTGACATATATGAACATATAAAATGGAAAAACCTCTATATGACTGAAGACACTATGAATAAAGCAAGAGAAAAATGACAGGTGAAACAATGTATTTAGATGAAGGACAGAAACAGAGAGAACATCTCCAAATGATTATGAAAAGGAGAAACAAGGAAAGAAATTTAAAAAAAAAAAGTAAAATAGAGACTAATTAAAAATTGCTAATAAGTTTATGGGAAAAAATGTTTACCAACACCAAGAGTCATGGAATTACTGCCTTCTGTGGGACACTATTTTCACTCATCAGATTGATAAATATTCAGAAGATCCATAGTGTCCAGTTTTGAAAGACCATTATTAATATTTTTGCAGTTTTGGAGTAGAATCTAGCAGAATTTTTTAAAAATTAATTGTCTATAATCTTTGATCCTCCTCTTTCACTTTCAAGAATCTATCATACACTTGCGCTTGTATAAATAGGTGTCCAAAATGTTCCTTGTAGCATTGGTCTTTGTAATAGAGAACAAACAATTAAATATCTATAGGTAAGTAGTAAGCAAATTAAGATATATAGGGAATGGTATTCTGGAAAAACCAAGCAGGAGTTAGAAAGAATAATATGCTAATATGGGATTTATCTGGTGGCACCATGTTAAAAAAAATGTTGGTGATTGAGGGCATCTGAGAAGTGGTTAGAGTGAAAGAAGAATTTGGCCACAGAAGAAGCATTTTCCTCTCAGCTCTTGGGTCTGAGCGCCATGGTGAAGGAAGAAGCAGTGAGGAAGTCTCTAGCACACAACTGCTCTGAGGACACGCTGTTATTTTTACACAAGTGGCACTTCTATTACCCATGAAGAGCCCCTACCCCGAGGTCTTCCCGATGGCCGTAATCATTTAGGATAAATTCTGTTGAGTAATATCCTAACCTACTTTTCAGAAATCAGTTCACTGGTCTTCCCAGCCATGATGGACATTTAATGGGTTTTTAAAAACCAAACTGATTTTGAAAATCTCTTATGACCCAGAGAGTAAGAATAGCCAGTTTGTGGTTTAACTACATTTAGATTTTCTGGAAACTCCGTTGGAAGACCTTTGGGTGGGGCATGCCAACTATGGCAACATTGCTAGAAGCACTTCACATTTCCCTTTTGGATGGACTGTATATATGTGAGCAGTTTAAACAAAAATCAGTAGTCACACTGCAATAAAATAAAATTTTAAGTTAAGAAAATGTTGTTTAGGGGAATAACAAGACTGAGAAGGAGTTACGGAATTAGGAAAAAGCCAGGATATGAGAATATTCTTGAGAAAGCGTTAATTGCCTGCAGCTACTGACCTAGCAGATATATGGAAAATAATCCCGTAAGGGGGCTCAAAATCACTTCCTATAAAGCAAATACTTTTTAAAAGAACATCATTACACTCAATAACTTAATCATTTTGCTGTGGATCCCTCATTTCTTTGGGGAGGGAGAGAAAAGAAACAACAAAAACAAAAATACTGATATTTGCCTGTTTCGTTTATCTCAATCTTAGTAGATGTAGCCTCTTCAGCAATCTGCCCCGCCACCTGAGCTTTCCCAAGATGGTATCTAAGTGACATGAGGCACTTACTTAGCCTCATGGTGAATAAGAAAATTGTTTCCACTCTCCTTGTGTTTCAGATATTCATTTAATAAATACTTAATAAGTGCTTACTACATTCCAAGCTTTATTCAAGGTCCTGGGGACACTGTAGTGAATACAGCAAGAAAAATCCCTGCCTGTACAGAATTCACATTCTTGGGACAGTCATTGCTGGTCTCTAGTGTGGTTGGTCTGGACAGTGCCCTGGTGTTCTCTGCCCTCTGTTCTGTTAAACCTACCTGTTTTTGTGGTTGTTCTCCATTTATCGTGCTTCGTTTTTTTCTCTGTGTGGCATCAAGCTGCCACCACTGCCCAAATCTGTGATTTCTATTATTTGCTTGAACTGTGAGATCCCTTTTTTTTTTTCTTTTTTGGATAGGACACGAGTTTGTGAGAGGCAGGCACAGATCTGACCACATGTTATCTATAGAGCCCAAGTATTTGAACTCGAGCTATACTGGCTCAAGCTATATTGTCTCTTTTTACATTCTGCACTTGTACTCAAAGCCATAGGCTCTTATTTTGTTAGATATTATCAAGATACAAAAGCAATTAAAACCATACTCCCCAAATTTGGAAATGGGATAGCATATATCCAAATGATAAGATACTACATGGCTACTATGAAGGTTGAGTACGAAGAGTTTATAGTTAACGTGGGAAATAGGTTTTTGGAGAAAGGTAGAGACTTTGGTTCAAAACTAGATGGATGTTTTTGCAGTTGCTGATGGGGATGGGTTTTATCTACCCTGATTAAGAAGAAGAAACTCAGATCAGTAGAAATGGTACATTTTTGGTAGTAATAATTTTATTATTTAATATCAGAAAATGAACAAAGCCCTAGATTAGATTATCCCACTAGTTAGAGTTACTTACATGAACTGCGTCCTATGGGAAATGCTTATCCTGGGCCGAACAATGAATAAAGGGGGGGAATGAATGGTCCAGGGCCCCATGGGGTCATCAGCACAGAAGTTGTTGGCTTTGTGCTAAATGCTGAAGCACAAAAATGTTCCGCATCTACTTGTTCTGAGCATTTTCTCTCTTTGGAGTCATAGTTTTCCTTTTTCTCTAAAATACATATTACCTCAAATTTCTCTACATTCTTCTATCAAAATTCTGCTTTCAATACCTAAAACTATGTGCATCTATGAGTAAAACTATAAAAAATAGACTAAGAGATACAAATAAAACCTTAAAATAGGGAGAAATACTTTGTTTTTGAAGAGGAAGTCTTACTATTTGCAAATTTTTGATCTTTTCCAAATTAATATATATTACTATCAAAATCCCAATGAGATATTGTGGAGAAGAGAAAAGATATTCAAAGTTTATTTAAAAGGTTTAGAGTTAAAAAGAGTTTTTAAAAAATCATAAAAGGAATAATAGGGGAAACACGCTCCATGAGATACAAGGAAAATCTAAAATAAGAATAATTAAAAGTTGAAATAGTGTAAGTTGAGAGAAAAATCACACAAAGAAAGCCCACAAAAAGACTATGGCATCTATATGATAACAGAAGAATCACAAAACTGCTGGGAGAGAAAAGATTAATTAATGAATGGTGCTATTATAATACATTTGGAAAAAAATTTAGAAAGGTAGATTCTTGTATACCCATAAAGCATATAAATGTTTAAAAAAAATCATAACACATAGTAAAAAATATGAGTCAAGTTTTGATATCTGGATGGTTAGGGATTTCTAAGAATTAAATTTTAATTGGAAAAATCACAAATGAACAATTTAAAATTTTTAAATGTAAAAATTAAAAATAGCATTTTTATATACTAATAATTTCCTTAGAAGTTACTTTCAAAATAAATTGGGGAGTGTGTTAGTAGCAATTATGACCAAGTTTTAATAAGGTTGGGGCTCTTTAAATAAATTTTCAAAATCCTATAATTGAAAAGAATACCAGCAGCGAATTCTACCAAAAATGCTAATTATACATACAATAATATATTACTTAAGACAGAATATGATTTGAAATGGTCTCATTCTTCAATTTTATTGAGATAGCACAACTGGGAATCTTTCTAAAAAATAATTAGGAATGCATTTCAGTAGCCTTCCAAAATTGTGATTGTGATGTAGCAATTCTCTCTAAGAATCTCTTCTAAGAAAAATGAATCTTAAATTTTGACAAAAAAATGTTATTTAAAAATGTTATTTAAAAGAAAAACAAGGTACCAGGATGCCTGAGTGGCTCAGTGGCTGAGCATCTGCCTTCGGCTCAGGGCATGATCCTGGGTCCAGGGATTGAGTCCCACATCGGGCTCCCTGCATGGAGCCTGCTTCTCCCTCTGCCTGTCTCTGCCCCTTTCTCTGGGTCTCTCATGAATAAATAAATAAAATCTTAAAAAAGAAAAAAACAAGGTACCATATTGTATTTAATTTGACCTATACAGGGCTCATATAATATAAATGTATATATCATCCACTAACAAAAATCTAGAAAGAGGTACATTAAATATTAAAAGAATTGTCTTTCAGTAGTGTGATTAGAAGGAGGTTTTATTTTTCATTTTACATAGTTCCAATTTCGCTTATTTTTAACATTTTCATAAACAGTATTTATTAGAAATGTGTTTTAAAACATTTTCCAATGTACATATTATACCAATATCTGAACAAATAACTATATGAAAAGATTATCCCCCCACTTAACTGTTTAAAAGGCTTCAGCTAAAGGAATAACCCGATCATTAAATTTCCAGGCCTGATACAGCAGATTTAGGGAATTAGTTTGTCATTCAAAGAGGCTCTTAATCACACTACATGGCAATTGACAAGATTGTCAATATAAGTTTTAAGGTCAGGTCAGCATATGGATACTGAAGTCTCACCTATGGGTAATGTAGTTCATCAATGCACAAGGAAATTACCTAAGTTTTTCAAATATAGTGTCAGTTTTAAAACATAGTCATGATAAGGAGTTATATAGCAGAGACTCAATTTACTACAGTTTTAAGCCTGAGAATTTGGGGAAAGAATGTCATGGAGAGAGGATGGAAAACAGGAAAGGAAAAGAGTGTGATCTCAGAGCAGCAATCACCCTGAACTGTAGTCTTGTGGAAGATGGCATAGAAGATTCTGGATAGCTGGAGGAAATTTTATTGAATATGTGAAATATACCAGCTCCATTTTGTCAGCCTCCTGCCATCAGATTGTCTGGGTTACGTTACAAGAACACTATATTCCACCCAGAGCATACATACCTCTCTGGTAATTTTGATGCGTAAAAGATGAGTAAATTTTGCTATATTTAGTTATCATAGCAGTGAGTGTTCTCCAAAAACCTTGATGGAGTCCAAGCCTCTGCCATCATTTACCAAGAAGTCTTTGGAGACTACTTGCAAATCTTGCCATCTTGAGCCTTATGAGAACCCTGACTTTCTGTGATTTTCTTCAAGATAGCATATCAGGTATCTGTCTGACATCATGGGAGCTAAAGGGCATCTGTTGATGGCAAGGAGAAGACCGTGGAGTCATATTCTCTGATAATGTTTATTCCACATCTGTGATTTGTGTCCTACAAGGCTCTTGGGAATTAAACCACATGTGCTGTATTTGCATTAATGGCAACTTGAGGAGGAGAGGCCATAACACTATTAAAATGTTTAGCTTTCCCTCTCCCATCACACAGACACATGCTAATAACTACTCCCAGACTTTGTGTCATGGTGCTGCAGGATGCAGCGTGGAGCGCACTCATTGTCTCAGTACATAGGACTTAAAAACAAATAGCTGCCCTCTTTGCCTGTGATAGTTTGCCAGGCTTTTAACTTCTTTGGTTTTTCCCTCTTCGGATCATGGTGAGGTATCTCAAATGTATTCCAAACAGCACATTACCCCCAAGTCTTTGTTTCTTCTTTTATAAAGAAACTCTTGCTTTAAGGTATATTTAGAAAAGCCAGGGTCTAAGCCAAATTCCAAAGAACCACATCCTAATTCTACTTTCAAAGAGCAGGAAATGACTTATCAGAACAGAACCCCTTACACAGGGTTACTGATCACTCAGGCCTAATTGTTAAAAACGTGACAAATATTCTGGAGTCTTTCCATAGGTTTAAATATTCAACTGTTAAATTATATATGGAGACATTTTGAAGCATCTTATAAACTGAGAGAGAGGAAGGAGAGAAAAAGATGGAGAGAAAGCCAAAGAGTAGAGCTTGAAAATTATTTCATCTTTCATTACTCCCAAGGTTTTTCAGATTGCATTTGAGACCCTTTAATGGGTCAAGAAATCAATTTAGTGAGTTGGAACCAGCATTTAAAACATTTTTTTAAATTTTTTTTTTAGAAATCAGTTAAAGGGAGAATAGACTAAAATAGAAATACATAGAATATATCATAGACCTATTGTAAGGGGAAGTGTTATTTCATGACTTTTGTTTCAGTATATGATATATACATATACACACACTCATAGTATATGTATTGAATATTATATATAGAATAAGAGATGAATAGATGGATAGAGAGATAAAATTGTGTGAGTCTGAGAAAGAGGGAGAATTGGTGAAGAGGTATGAGCTGGCAATGTAAAATATATTTCTTTCCATGGATCTTGGCCAAAAAACTTTGAAAGCCATCACCAGACTATACTTTCTGGGCAATGTCTTCTTTAACTTTTAAATAAATTCTTCTCTCAATGTCTCCTTCATCTGCTTTCAGGTGAATTCATAAGCTACATATAAACTTAATTTAATTAAAACACAAACATTTTTAGAAAACTTTATGAAAAAAAAAAGAAAACTTTATGGATGAAACCCAGGCATATATGAATCCAATGCCATGAACCAACCATTCATCAAGAGTAACAAATTACAAGCCAGATGGGGATGGCTTATTACAACCCTTTGGGGGTGTCCTTCTCCTCAGGACCCTAGACAATGGAGAGCCACACAATGGTTCATAGTGAGCCTCAAAAATTAGGAGAGCAATTCACTGCATAAATGACTTTTAGATATCATTTATTCAGGGATTAGGATTATTTCTAGAGATCAGGAAAATCCAGTTAATGGCACTAGAACCACCTGGATGAATCAGGAGAAAACTATAGTTGAGACAGGTGCTATGAAAAGTCAACCTGGTAATATCGAAGGAAGGGTGTCTGCTGAACAGAATACAGAAACAAAAACTAAGATGACGGAATCCAGCCCAGGCTGTTAGAGTGTGAGTTCCAACCTGAAATAACAAGAATATTTCACAGGCCAATTTGATAATCAATGAATACACTGAAATGGCTCATTTTCAGATACTCATATGACCATCTGCCTTGAATGCAAGTATGGATTATTGTTTGGTTACGTGTCTAGTAATTTAGGTGGATGAGGCAGATGGAAGGTGGAGTTAAAGAAGGGGGGCAGGCAGAGAGAACCAGGGAGATGCTCAGCAGAGCCCCCCATTCCTGAAAGGGATACTGGCAAAAGGACTCCTGCCAGCTGAGAGGGTCTGGTGCACCATGTAAGCCACCAGACTAGGGAATCAGAAGCCAAGAAACAGGATAAGGATGCACTTACAGAGCTGAGCTTCAGTGAATGCGAACTGGGTGTATTCTTAATTATCAGGACTCGAGATCATGTCAAGTCACCTTGAGGTGAGACAAAGATCTGAATCCAAATACCTAGCATCTCACAAGCTAGCCTCTAAAATCAAAGGCAGGGAAGCAAGCAGCTTAAGCTGTGTAGAAAGAAGGGCAAAAAGGCTGAGAACCAGAAAGCCCAGGAGACAATGGAAGAGGCACTCCACATGAGACAGAAGTAGTGTATCATCTTTTCCAAAGTGCTGCACTTGGCACCTCTTGGGAAGACAGAGCCGTGCTGCCGATTAGGGAAGTTGCAATACAGATAGATCCAGCTTTGAGAGAATGTGTCTGCGCCTCTGACCCTCCACTCGGCTCTACTGATTGATAGATCTGCTCGGTGATCTAGCATTGCTTTCCTCATGCTGAACAGAACAAATGAAACACATTTCCAAATTTAAAGGTCTTCTGTTAACTGAAAACCATGCCTCTGCAGTATTAATCTATGCCAACCTAGCCTTCATTCATTCATTCCAGAACCTTCAAGGGCCCGTGTTATTCCAGATGATCCGCCAAGTGCTGGGGACACGTGGTCTTTGTCATCAGGGAGTTTAAAGTGTAGTGGACATCAGACAAGAGATTTGATAAGTTCGATGGTGGGATAAACACCACGATGGAGTATGTATGGACTACAAGAGGGACACTTCTTTTTTGACCTTACTGAGGTTAGACAGGCCTTTCCTGAGTAGGTGATATTTGGCTAGTTTCCTGAAGGAAGAGAATAAGTTTGTAAAAATCCAGGGAACCCAAAGAATCAAATAACAATAAACACAGCATTTGAAAGTACTATGTACCAGGCACTGTGCTAAATTCTTTTCCTGAATTATATCTCATATGGCCTGCACAATGGTCCTATGTGGTATTATTTTCATCAGGTTATAGGTGAGGATGTTGAAACACAACTATTCTAATAACTTGCTCAAAGTTACGTAGTTAGAGGACTTGGAGAGAAAAGTTTGAAGACAAAGAGAGAAGTCCTGAAGTACTTGATGGTCCATATTAAAGAATTTAGGTTTATCTTTAGGATAATGGGAATCCACTCAGTGACTTTTTAAATGACATGTACAGATATGGGCTTGGATTGGTAATCTACCTGAAGTCTAGAGCAGCAAGTAACTTTTAAATTGCGTGTGAAGCTCTGTAAACAGATTCTAGGGCTGATTCTTTAGGTCCCAGTGAACACGAGAATCTACTTATCAAGATATCCAATGATGAAATCAAGAATTCACTAATAAGAGGATGTAGAGAATGGCTTGTAAAAAGATAAACTAGCAGTAGAGAGATCAGACGAGGGATAATGGTGGCTTATATTGAAGAAGATCCCAAATAGATACTAAATAGATAGAGATGTCTGAACTAGAGATATAAATTAAGGACTTATCAGATTATAACGCCAATTAAAACAAGTGGAGTCAGCAATGTCACTCCAGAGTGTATCCCTAAGTGGGAAGAATCAAGGCTTAGTAGGGAATGCTAATGGACATTTAAGGATGAATGAAGGGAAAAGACCCACAAAGAGGATTTAGGAACAGCTTCTGAATGTCCTCTAGCACCTCTAGAGACGCTCTGTCCTTCCCTGCATCTCCGTGATTGCCCAAACTGCTCCTGTCACCTGTCATATTCCCTCCCCCTTCCTTTTCTTCTACTAAAGCTCATCTATCCTTGTAAGAACCTTCTCAAACCTTTTTCTCTGAGGATTCCTGTTTACCCTTAGAGAAACTGTGGTTTGTTCCTTAAAAATGAGTACACAGTCCCCATCTTCAATCATGATTAACTATTGTTTCTCATTGCTTTCCCCTGTTGGTGTTATTTGTCACACTGGATTATAAGCTTCTTAAGAGTAAGGGTCACTACTAACTTATTTTGGAATACCACACAGCTCCTGGAATTTGACATTAGTAGGAGTTCACCAGGTCCCTAAAGGTCAGTGGCTGTTGAATTGCTCCCCACTATTGTGTATGATAAATAGTGAGCCATATGTCCCAATGTCTACAAAGTAGACCTGTTGTCACGGTGCTATTATTAATAATACCTCTTTTGCTTTCAAAATTGTCACAGTTTAGGCAATAAATTATATAAACACCCTATGTAGTCACTGATAATATTTTAAATCCAACACTTTTAAAAGGTTCTATTTTTAACCATTTTGGCTGGAGGAGATCATGGAATAAGAAGTATTAAGTGTTCGTGCACACATTTATCATGGAGTACTGTGTATGTCATTCCCAATGTCAAATGTCTCCATTATTAAATATGTGTCCTGTTGCTCAACTGACAGATGTCACTGTCTACCATATAATCACAAGTGGATTATTTTTTAAAGTACCATTAAATTATATATTATATACCATTGTATTATGTATAATATGCCACTAAATTATAGTCTTTAAAATACCAGATACTTTCTTCATGTTTGTTTAAAGATAATCCTTTTGAATAAATATGGATTTTCACCAATAGGGAGAATTATCATTTTTGCATATGTTTAGGAAAAAAATTCAAAAATTTCAATTTACGTCATTTGTCAATTTCTTAATTATGCATATGCTTAACGTATCATCTTTCATGAATAATGATGCTGTTTTGGGCAAAATCTAGATTATCAAGCACTTGGTTAAATACAATTTCAAAATTTTTAAAAACTAAAAGTAAGGTTTTACTATAAGTATTAACTTCCCGAATTATATAGGTTTGGATTCCAGACAACAAAAATTCACTAGTTGAGGGGTGCCTGGGTGGTGCAGTGAGTTAAGTGTCCAACTTTTGGTTTTGGCTCAGGTAATGATCTCTGGGTCATGAGATTGAGATGGAGCCCCTCATCGGGCTCTGTGCTCAGTGCAGAGTCTGCTTAAGACTTTCTCTCCCTCTTCCTCTGTCCTTCCCCGCTGCTGCTGCTACTGCTGCTGCTGCTACTCTCTCTCTCTCTCTCAAATAAGAAATAAATCTTTAAAAATTTCACTAGTCGATTCCCAAATCCCCACCTAATATTTGTTATTTTTCCCAGGCTGTATGATGAGACAGTAGAGGAGGAAATAGATGCCATTCCTTCTTGTGATCTACACGTTCTCCAAGGGGAATTCTCAGTTCCCTCATTTCCCAGGTCAAGGTAGAATTAATCCTATGAAAATAGTTCATCTGTGCCCTGGCTAATCTGCATTTACTAGAACAGCACAGAGGCACTCTGTTTATGTCTGACAAAGTAGTTATAAATCACACTTCTTCAGATCATAAATACACATTTATCTTTAGAATATATCACCAACTGAGTCATTTTGATGTAAATATTGCACCTCTTAAATATAATGATGATAATAGAGGCTGTGAATCCACAGATTTGTGCGAGTGCTCCCTTTTCAATAACTGAAAATATTTAAATCACAGAAGCTATAACATCCTATGGGGAGTGGCAGACAGATGTGTCAATAGAGTGAGACCTACAAAAGCTATGACAGTTTTTTCTTAGTAATGAATAAGACAGACTCACTGGCTTCTCTGCAAGGGAATTATGGAACTTTCTTGGTGGGTAGGTTATGCTGTGACTGGCAGCTCAGAAGTCAAGGGTTGGAGGAGGGGGGTCCTCAGCTGCTTCCCTCCTTCCAGTGCTCTTCCACATGGGAAGAGCCCTATGGCCAATGGTTGTAAACACAACCAAGTGAGCAGTGGTCTGCACATTGTCTCCTGTGGAAATCATCTAGCTTTCTGAGATTTGCATAGGAGGTCCCCAAGATGATAGAGAATCCACTTTGTGGTGACATAGTCTTTTTTTACATGCTTGGCAACCCCGTCTGGAAACTGTCTTCGTTGGTTGCAATTTTACTTGAACGTTAAAGCACAGATTTTAATATGTATCTTCTGTTCTCTGAATGTAAAAAATATAAAATACACCTACATTCACTTCTAACTGTCAGTATTGTAATTCAGCAGATTTCTGTTTTTCACTGAAACCTGGAGTTGAATTGTCTTGAGCCGGAAGGCATTCAAGCTGCTGTTTTTCACTCAGCTATATTTCTCTATAAGCATCTAATTGTTTCAAAAAGTGATGTACAGTATGCAAAAACCTGAATCTAATGCAAATAAGTCTGTACAGCACTAAAGTTAACAGGTGTTCTCATTAATGTAAGTAGACATGGAACAATTCTTGAATGTTTTATAAACACTCATAATCATGGCCAAATATGTTACAATAGCACAGAGATACATACTGCAACATCTTTTATTCTTGTTGTGCAATCTCAGCACTTATTAATGGGAAAGGTGTAAGTAATAAACTTGTGGTGACAGTACCTGTTTCTGCATAAGTCACTGTATCTTTAATTAGCTAATACGTCTAAATAAAATTCTTGGTAGCATAACAATTGCCACCTGTCCTCCCACAGTTTGCTTGTTTATAAATGTGAATAGTGTTTTAGTGTAATTAATGGCTGCAATGTTGATTGACAAGCAATGAGCACCGTTGCATCACTGAGGTTCTCTAAAGACTTCACCCATTAATCTAATGATTAACTCTTGAAAATCTTAAACTTGCATCCAGTTTCCCACATTATCAACTCTCAGTTGGAAAGATCCATACATAGAATGAGATTCTTGGTTGACCTAGTAGATCATCCCTGGAAAACACATGATGGCTTTGTAATATAATCAAGAAAATTCTATCCTAGAGATATGTATAGAAATACCGACCCACTCTTTGCTCTTCCTGACTCCTCCAAACTTAATCTTATTGTCTGAAATCTAGGATTTATTGACTGATGGGAAAATATAGCCTCAGACCGTGGTTCTCAATCTTCATAATGGATTGCCTAGTGATAAAAGTGGTATTAGTAGATGTCAAAGTAAACTACTTACATTGCCTAAAAGAACACACTGGTCTTGCAACCTCCTAATTTTATTACAATGGATACCTTTCTTTTCTTTTTTTTTTTAAGATTTTATTTATTTATTCATGAGACACAGGCAGAGGGAGAAGCAGGCTCCATGCAGGGAGCCTGACATGGGACTTGATCCCGGGTCACCAGGATCAGGCCCTGGGCTGAAGGCAGCACTAAACCACTGAGCCACCGGGCTGCCCAATGGATGCCTTTCATGAAGATGGCACTGAAGGTTAAAAGGAAACCCCTGCCCCTCCCAAAGCTGAAGCCGAAGTAAAGGCTTTAAAGGCCAAGAATACAGTACTTAAAGATGTCCAGAGTCACAAAAAAAGATCTGCATGTCACCTACCTTCCAACAGCCCAAGACAGTGTATCTCCAAAGGCAGCCAGTCCAGATATCCTTGAAAGAGCACCAGGAGAAACAAGCTTGACCACTATGCCGTCATCAAGTTCCCCCTGACTACTGAATGAGCCGTGAAGAAAATAGAAGACAATAACCCACTTGTGTTTATTGTGGATGTCAAAGCCAGCAAGCACCAGATCAAACAGATTGTGACAAAGGCCACTGATGTAGCCAAGGTTAACATCTTGATCATGCCTGATGGAGAGAAGGTCTATGTTTGACCGGCGCCTGACTATGATGCTTTGGATATTGCCAACAAAACTGGAATCATCTAAATTGAGTCTAGTTATCTAAATATAAATATAAATATTTTTACCATAAAAAATTTTATAACAATAGAGGATGAGCTACATATACTGTGGCATATCAAATAGTAGCTTATAATGTATTCGCTGAAATGTAGAAGATATATAGTGTTCATCTATTTATTATTTATTTAATACCTCTTAGGTGTGGGTTGTGCAGCCATACCTTAGGTAGATTATTGCCCTAGGGTTCAGAGTGAATATACTGTAGTAGGGGGAACAGAGAGATCAACAGAGAATTTCAACGAAGACCAATATGTCTAATAACAAATTAGGAGCAAGATATCATGGGAATGCTTAGGAAGGATGTCTATTTTGGAGAACCATTTTCTGAAAATGTAACTAAACTAAACTGACCCGAATGATATGATAGAGGAAGTCAGAGGGTTCTGGGCAATGGAAACCTACTCTTAGAGAAGTAAAAATTAGTATGGGAGAACTTGAGAACAACAACAAAAAATTATTATGGCTGAATGATAGAGAGGCAGAGGGAACCATAGAGCAGTGTCATAGGTGGATCTGGTAGGCTGAATTAAAGTCTGCACTGTAATGCAACATCTGTGGGGAATCTCAGGATGATATCAAGCAGAGGAATAGGATGACTGGATCCAAATTTCAGAGGGATCACGATGGCTGCATATGGAATACGGACTGGAAGAGAAAGTGAGGATGAGATGGTGGGGAAATCCAAAGATTTTTGTTATTAAGTCCATGTGGGAGGTGATGGTAGCAGAGATTTTTATATGCATAGAAATTCTTTATAACATGATATTTTCATTATAATATAAACACATATCCAATGTTAATCCATGGGTCAAAAAATATAGGATAGAGAATAATTTAGTATACCTCGGGGAAAAGGAGATTTTATGTTTATACTTTTGTATTTGTTAATCTCTTTTAAATTGGGCATTACATAAATAGGACATAATGAAAATCATTCCAGTTTGAAAATGGTGGGAGCTGCAGATTTCCAAATGTTACGGGACTAAATGAGTAATTTTGCACAGTGAACATAGCTCAGATTAAAAGCTGATCTGCGACTGGCAGTGACTGATTGAGCAGTGGTTACCAGCAAACATGAGTCCTAGGATGATTAGTTTATCTAGCGGCAAGTACTCCCCACAAATTTAGAAATTAACATTAACAGCAATAAAAACCCTAAGCTGATATCTTTATACACCAACTGCTTCGATTAGTCACTTTTTCTGTCGTTTTTCATATGAACACCACAGGCAAAAGTTTTGGTGTAGCTGACTGCAAAACTGTGGAAACTGCTAAACTATCTACTAATTACTTAGATAGTATTCTTTCATGAATATTGAGAAGACTGTTTCTCAGTACTTAAAATATTTTCCTACTGATAAAAGAATGCACATGAGTTTTTGTTGAACATTTGTTTGATTGAAATAAACTTCGGTGTGGGTATTTCGTTAACAAATAGAAAGGTAGAGTGGACAATTGATACAGACGTGAATGTTCACTATAGGGCCAATTTTATTATGCAGAACAAATCTGCATGAACCAAATTATTTACATGTCAAAGGTACAACTCAATTTCAATTAAAAAGTACTGTCTTTGGAAGGTTGGCCTTAAACCTTAGATTTTGGAATGCGCTTGAGATCTGTTGTGTATGTAGCCCAACATTTGTTTACTTTCCATTAAATAAGAAATTGCTTACGCGGGCAGGTTATTTTGATATGATGACACCACTGAGGGTTTCAATAAATGTACATGCAAATCAATCAACCCCAAATACATTGAAAACATATCCAGTAAACATCTGGAAACTAATGAACGCACATTTGTGAACACAGGGGGAGTTGTGGAAATTCAGGATCCATTGGTGGCTAGCCTTATTTAGTAGCATGTGGATTTAAGAATATTTCATGGAGTCAGAAGGAAGAAAGGGTAATTACAACATAAGGTTCAACATCTTTAGATATGTAGAACATTTTCCGTTGCTTAAAACAAATATTCCCTAAGAAAGTATAAAACATTTTTCTGACTTGCAAAGTTTTTGCAGTCTATCATTTAAATTACTTAAATAAAGGGAGCTTTACTGCTCCCCAAAGCTAAGAATATAACACCCTCCATGCATATTAGCTTGATCTTTCTGACAGACCAGAAGAGTGTTTGTGTGTGCCAATTAAAACAAAAATGGATCCCTAGTGGCTTGTTCTTCACACAACTTCTGAAGACTGCTATCATTGTTTGCTAGGGTAACCCTGGATAAGGCTGCTATCCAAAGTAAACAAACTTTTCAAAACTTTCATGACAGATGGGGGTTACAAATGCATTTTAATAAGAGAGTTGCCAAAGCAACTTTTTTTTTTCTTATAATCAGCATATATTTACTTAACATCTAGCAACATTGGGAACACGAGGCAGATACTTTCTCACAAAATGTTTTAACAAGAAACATTTTTGGAAAGACAAATTGAAGACCTTTTACTTCTAACTGATATTTTACCCATAGTTTTATGTTAACTTTGCTCAATATGTTAAGAAAAATGTTAGGAGTTACTCAAACCAGAGTGTAATTTGAGATAGACATGTAGCTTGATAATGTAATTTCATTGGTGGTCATAAACGCCGTTGAGACCAAGAAATTTAACTATTAGTATAACCATGACAACTTTTATTTGATCACCTACATCAAATGAATATTGGGGAAGTGTGATGCAAGATGAAAAAAATGTGAAACTGAGGTTTTTTTTTTTTTTTAAACATTACTTCTTCAGTTTTAGGCCTTGAGCTCTCACTATAATGTAGTCAAAATAGGTACCTATATTTTATGCTGTTAGAATTCAGTAAAGATAGAGTCTAAACTAATTTCAAAAAATAATTTAAATTCACTTCAAATGGATTTAGTATATTTTGGCATAAATTTTTATATCTACTTAATTTAATTCAAATATAATGACTTCATCATGAAGTCCAAGGTGTCTCCAAATACAATAGTAATTAAATTCCATTCCTCCTAAAGGGATAATCCACTTATTTGTAGAATCACTGTAGCCATATCATTTAACATTTTTTAGGACTTTTTGAATATTTGGCATATTTTATTACACATTTCCTGCTTACATTTTCAGCTTCCTTAAGATGGAATAAATTCCCCTTTGGTTCATAGTCAAAGATTGATAGTAAATGAAATGTGAATGATACTTAGTTCAAACGTAGGATTGTTTTAGTCCTTTGGCCTTAAACCTTAGATTTTGATATTTGAAGGCATTTTTTTTTTTTATGCTTCAGTCCTGTTTTAGACATATTTTTTTTCATAGCAGAATAGTGGCTGTTTTTCAGGGAAAAAAAAAAAGAAAACATCTAAATAAGGATATTGGGTGATCCTTTAAAATTGAGCTATCTGTAACATAGCAGTAAAGAAGCAAGTGACTTTTTTTCTAAGATCTGCATTCCAGATTTCACAACTGAAACCAAATCACCATAGTCCTTTTCTCATTTGCACAGAGTCCTTGACTGTATGAGATTGTTTGCTGAGGACTAGTGAACTAGAAATCAAGATCTTTGTAATCTCTTAATTCTATCATTTAAAATGATGCCAATTTGATAGAATGGCATTCTCATTTTCCTCATTTGCTTCATTTTCTTCATTTGCAAAATTACTTTATGATAGTGGAGGGAAGCTGCATTTGAAGAATGTTTATTATGTGCTTTGAGATCATTAAAGCTGATATCACTTTGCATACCAAGTGGTAGTATTCACGTCCCTAATACACTAAGGTTCTGATATAATCAACCTTTAAAGAATAACGTATCATGACCAACAGTTTATGTATAATTCCATGACATAACTGTGTCTGCAGTAATTACTCACTCCTCTGAAATCTTGACATGAGCATTGTCTGTGCCACTCACATTGGGACTCACATAAGCCATTTTCTATTGTTATTTATCTTTATATGCATATGTCCTATTTATGCAAACAGACTGTGAGCTTTTTGGGGGGTGGTATATCCTTAGCTTCTAGCAATGTGCCTTGTACTTAATGGACGCTTAATCAGTCCTTGATTACTAGGGGGATATTTGGTCAGATACATTCCCTTTTGGTCTCATGAACAAAGAATTATTTGTGGAATTTATTCTGTGATAGGAAAGGTGCTAATATCAAAGAGGGGAACACATATCACTCAATATCTCTTGTACCTTTGATAGTCTCAAATGCAGTTGAGGTCAAACTGAGTGGAAATAAGACAACAATATTCAGCCATCAAATATGTTTTACTGCTAAGGTACCTATCCATAGCATAAAGTTGTGCATGGATCATCGTCATATACATTTGATCATTATTTATAAAAGGTTGGTAATAACTAAATTAAGATGTCTATAGTGTTTACTCTGTGGAACCATAGTTTTATTTTGCTTTTGTGCTATCTTTATTTTTTTCCAAATTCTTCATAATAAACACAATTATTTTTATAATTAGGAAAAAATGTGAAATTCTAAAAAGTTTTTCTATTCCGGTGAACCAAATTACAGAAATTTTTAGCAGTATCAATGCCTTTCTATATATTATTTTTCACTTAAGTTAAAATCAAACACGGGAAAGACTAAATGCCAGACTGTATAGTGGCAAGGACAATACTTGATGTTACTGAAAAGGGCAATACTTAAATAAACATAAACACTACTCATTAAAACTCCTCAAAGATGTTTAAATTAGCATAACAATACTCCATGTGTTCATTAAAGCCTGAACAACACATTTCTTCTCTCCTCATCACTTATTGGTGGAGTTTGAAGCTGGGAGATACCTGCTTCCATCTTCAGAAGAACCACAACAAGGGCACAGACCTAGATTCCTAGACCAGAGGAAAACTATTGTTGAAATAATACCCAAAAGCCTTAAAGAATGTGTCAATGTGTCTATTCTTCCCATTGCCAAGTGGATATACTCATATGATTTACTAGGCATCCATGTGTCACCAGCAAGAGTTCAGACAGGTCCTTATTGAGTGTGAAACGTTTGAGGCAAATTTCCCCAGACAGGTAATTCAAGATATCTATTATTGACAACAGTAGCACATTTCATTAAGACTGCTTTGGTGCCAGGATAGATCGCTTCAAAATATGAGTTTGTGGCAAGGAGGGATTTCAACAGATGTTTGTCTAAAGTAGGCCACTAAGTGAGATGGAGACTAGCCATTCTTGCCTAAACCCGGTTGCATTTTCCGTAAGTTCTTTCCTCATCCACCTCACGCCAGCATCTGTCACTTAAGCAAAACATGATATAGAAAGAACACATTAGCATGGCTTAATATCAAATCTTTTGTGCCGGTTATTAGTATTACATCACTTTAGATTGTTATCAGCAATTGTTCACTCAAAAGGGTTAGTCAAAGCTAAAACAGTCTTTGCTGATGTCTTTTCCCCCCAAGAGTGTTGAAAATTCGATTGTTCAAACTGCAAATATGATTCAGCAAACCATTTATCTGAAAACCTTAAAGAGGTAATGTAAAATGTGGATTGAGAAACCTGGATTAAATGGGCTCGGGCAGCCAAAGACTTTGAAACTGCTTTCCTGTGAATATCTGGGATAGAGCAGAACAAAGTCAATTACTGACTGTAATTAAGAAGTGGAAGCATTTAAACTGTAGAGAGCAGTAGCAGACTTCTCCAGACTGCCTAGTAACTGGAAAGATTAGTGGGAAGACAGAGGAAAGAATGCAAACTGTATCTTTCTGATAGTATATTTTGAATGAATTGCATTCATATAGTTCTCTGATCCAGCTTCCTCAAATGAATTCATAAATCACTGATTATGTACGATTAATGCAGCAATATATTTGGATAAAGAAACTTTTAAAATACATTTTGTTTTCGGTTGTGTTGGCAGTAAAAGATCCCCTTTGCATTGCATAGCATGCACCAAAAATGCAAATGTACTGCTGAAGTACTTACATTTTATCACTGTTTGAATTTACTAGACTGAAAACTGAACTGTTAGCTCTTTCCTCAAACCCTCAGAATATAGTAAATCTAATTATGTTTGTTTCTTGTACTTTGAAATGTTTCTTTTTATAATTTTAATAATGGTTTATTTATAATGGCAGAGAAATATATTAGACAGTACACTGTGTTTGGGCTAATTCATATTTCTTTGTGTATGTTAACAAATTGTGATGTTATATAATACATTCATAATCAAAATATTTAAATTTAAATTAGAATGAAGGTAGAGGTCAAGGACATTACTGGTTTTCTTGGGTTAGTTACAAGTGACCTTATATTTCTAGATTACTATTTCTGTGGCAACACTTCATAGAATAAATATTTGGAACTTTATGTAAGTAAAGAACATTGCTAGGGTGTTCAGATAATTAGGCAAACATCAGCTTAACTGTCTTTTAATAGATACATAAAACAGAGGACTATTTGGAGGCTATTTTGAGCCATCCCAAATCTTACATGCAATTTTACTTTAAAAAAAAGAGCCATTGGCTCTGGTAGTCTGTCAAATTCTAATGTGGATAATTAAATTCCTCTTATTTTCTAATCTTTCAGTTCTCATAATTGCATATCCTTGGATAGTTCCTCTCCTTACAGTTGTAAAACATCGGAACGCATCTCACTCAAGAATGGTTGTATTGCAGCACTGAGAGATGTTGCATCTTTATATAGTTTTTCTAAAAATAAATGACAAGTGAATATATATGTATGTGTATAATCGAAGATTTCTTTAAGACTCCGAGATCATTGTCATTAAATTTTGCCATAAGAATCACTGAAACCTTCTGAGTGAGCTATTTTGGGTAATAATTGTCACTTGAATGATAGAATTATAGAGACATCCTGAAGCATGATTTGTGATTTTCTGAACCTGTGCCACATTTCAGTGTTCACCTCCAATTTAGAGCAAGTAAGGCTGAGAAGAGGTGACTAGCTCCTGATTGAGTATTTTGAAATGTCAGTCCTCTCAACCTCTGAAGCCTTGCCTGATGTGTGACAGTAGTCGGGAAATGTTCATCTTCCAGTTGAAACAAAAAGTCAATACAAAGGGAAAATCTTCACAGTTCAGATTGAATGGCCTAATACAGAGAGCGTGTCCACACCCACTCTAATCAAATTCGCCTCTAAGTAGCCTTTTATGCGTGAAATCAAGAGCATTGCTCTGTTTCTATAGGGTCACACTCTTCTCTCGCAATTCTGCGGGGGAAAAGATGCACTGTAGTGAAAAACATATAGTTACATGTTAAATATTGCCAACTACTTAGTAGCTCTGAGAGTCTGAAATGGGGATGTTCACTTGATAAATACTCTCCATGAGAGGTTCAAATATGTAAATAAACTTTTATTCTAATACACTCCTTTTGTGAGGGAAATTAGTCCTTTATTACTTTCCTATAGATCTTTATCATAGGAAAGTAGAAGTAGCCAAATGTTATTCATTTGAATGACCTTTTGGAAAAGTCTGCATTAGTCTCTTTGGTAAATAATCTGTTTTACAGCCCTCCATAAAAGGAAATCAAATATAGAGATACTATTAGATTTGAAAAAGACAAACAGGAAAGAGCCAAAAGTGCAGAATGAATTCTGACACACCCGGGTACATTTTTCTGAGGTTCTGACTTAAGTGGATGCCGTCTGCATCATTCTGAACTTCCTGACTTGCCTCTTCTTGACTTGGAGTAATTCGGCTTTAGTCCTACTCTGAGTTAATCGTTCTATTATTACAACAATAATGTATTTGTTATGACATGAAAAAACAGTTTATAGAGAGCAGTTCAAAATGATCCTAGTCTCCCAGTTCCCAGAAAGACAATTACTGGAATACAAGAAAATATTTTGGTGTATTGAAGTGTGTTTTTCAAACAGTATATATATATACATATATATGCAGTATATATATATATTTTTTTCATTTTTTAATGTAAGAGATCTATTTTATATGGTTTGCTTACCTGTCGATTTTTTCTTTTCAGATCACAACAGTATCAGGAAATGAATTCCTTCTACAGTCAGATATTGACTTCATCATATTGGATTGGTTCCACGCTATCAAAAATGCAATTGACAGATTGGTATGTATTTGTTTTGGCTGTTACCTTTATTAATTAAAATGTTGTCACTTAAATTGTGTTGCTTAGGCATATAACACACACATTTAAATGGATCCTCTAGATTGAGAGATATTAAGTTATTTTAAGTTTAGATAGAGTCCACTAAAACCTGATTCAACAGACTTGATTTGTAGAGCTGAATATCATTTGATTTCTCTCTTTCAAAAAACACAGTGCATTCATTTCCCCCACTGAAATAACATGGACATTCATTTACTAGAAACTGTAAAAAGCACACAAGCACTTAATGACTACTGAGTTTTCACATTTTCAGTTTATGTAGTCTGTAATACATATTCTTGAAAATAAATATCAATGTATTTAATTAAGCCCATGCTCACTCTTATAACACCAGTAAATAATAATCCTTTGTACTGACTTTCATTATCTTTCCAGCGACACTAGATTGTTCTTCTCATGAAAATTATCAATCTGAAACTTCATAAAATTACCCTAAATCATATATTCAGAGTATATTTTTAAAGAATCAAATTATTTAAAACTACCATTATATACTGATTCTAGACCAAACATCTAATTTTTGGACACTAATATTTGCAAAATGTTGAGAAAAAAAACTATCCTTGAGAGCTTTGTATAAGGTATAAAATAAAATAGGGAATGACAGCATTTTCTGTGTGACTTTATTGCTTTTAACTGCAGTCTTCCTTTATATCATTTTTGGACTAAAACCTTAAAAAATAACAAATTGACTTTTCTCCATCATCCATATAGTCCCCTCATTCAGGACATGCTTGACTGCTCACACCCACATCCACCCACCCACACACAGAGTTTGTTGTTGTCATTAAGAGTAGACTCTGGAGTCAAACTGCCTGAGTTTGAATCCTGGTTCCATCCTTTGCTAGCTGTGTGGCCTTAGGCAGTTTACTTATCTCTTTTGGCTTCCGTTTCCTTGTCTGGAAAGTAGGGGTAATAAATGATATCTACCTCGTAGTATTACTGTGATGATTAATTGAGTTAATACATGAGCAGTGCTTGGGGTAATGCACAGCATTTAGTAAGTTTATATATATGTACATGGCTATTATTAAATTTGATTATTGAGCTTAGCATAGAGACCCTTTTCTAAAATAATTATCTTAGTTCAATCTTCCCTTAAAATCTAACATCAAAATATATCACTAAGCTATTTGGTGAATCCTTTCTTCCTTGTAAAATTATTCAGTCTAATTGTTTGTTATTTCCAGCCAAAGGATCCAAGTGGTTCATCAAGAAACCTGGAATTATTCAAAATCCAGAGATCCTCCAGTACTGAATTACTAGGTCACTACGATAATGATACAAAAGAACAGAAACCAGAACACAGAAAATCTTTAAGTAAGTATTTTTTTTTTTTACTTGCTGATTTTAACTTTGCCTAAATGCAATGCTTATGAAATATAAATGCATTGAAATAAGATTTCAGCCAAACTCATACTACTCATGGAAGATTCGTAGCCATTTCCTGGCCAGGGATTCATGCACTGGAGGGCAGTCTGGGTGCTTTGCTCACGTCATTGTTGGTAATGCCTTTTGAGAAAATAATTGTTCCAAGGTCATGGTCTCTGCTTACAGCAAATCTCTGAGTCTCTGAGTAATATCCACAGCGTTCAGATTGGTGATTGATTTTAAAAGTGGGAAATGTCAAGCATCCCCAAACCTTGGTATGCGGAGTATTTGATTTTCATACATTAAAAGATGCGTGAGTGACCGCCACAGTTGGACCAACTTAAACCAATAGGCTATGCAACCTTCCATACTGTCAAACCACCAAAAAAAAATTAGAAATGTGGGAAGTGAATAATATGTTCTCTAGGGTCACATCAAGTTCTAATATTCTGAAAGAAATGAATTTGGAGTAAAAAGGGCCAATCTCATGATATAGCAATCTTGAATATACCTCTCAACCTTGCTCATTCTGTTCCTTCTCAACGAAAGGAGATTATGAAAAGGTGTCCAACATATCTCACAGCTGGTTTGAGTTTTGGCTTCTTGAAAGGTGTCTCCAAAATCAAAGCAGGTGTCTCAAGAATCAAAGGAGACCAATTTCTCAAAGTGTCAAAAATTATAGTACTTTTCTTGGATCATCTATCTACCTAGCTATCCTCAATCTTCTGAATCACTATTTTTTCTGCCATCTCCCTATGATCTGATATCAGAGCTAGTTACTTTCTAGCTTTTTGAATTACAGAGAACTCCATAAGTAGGGAAAGGCTACTAACAGAATATCTACACATGTACATGAGTACATGTGCTAAATGACTATATGTGTATATGCATATATTTGTGTGCATTAGAGAAGACTCTCTCTCTATATATATATACACACACATATATGTATGTATATATAAACATAGATGCACTCTCACACACATACGACAAGAAAGAGAGAAGCTATTTATATATAACATATCTTCCAGAGCTAAATTATTGGGATCTTAAAATTATCTAGAAATAGCATGACAACTTTGAGTAGAAGCACCCCTTCAAAATTAAGTCATTATTCAAAAACCCATACCATAATTTCAGCAACTGCTAGAAACATATTTAGCTAGCCAGTTGTGTTAAGTTGGAGTTTAAAATGATCAATGTTAATGTCTTAAACTGTATGGTGCTTTGCAAATTAAGTTATTTGTGGAGAGTTAGCCGTGCCATTTTAAAAGATTATTCCATAAGGTGGTACAGTTTGGAGTTATCTCATTTAAATGTTTCCCTTTAATTTCTGGTCATCTGGTGAAGTATCTTTTACTGATGGCAATTACTTAATATGGGATCAAATTTAAGGTAACATTTTAGAATTAGAATTCAGTTGTGGGTATGTTAATGTATCCATGCGAACATTCTGTTGTATATATAATAGGATAGATGAGGTAATGACTGGTAGAGGCTTGGAGGATACCTGGACGTGCTTCTAGAGCCTGAAGTTTGGGAGAAAATAAAGATTTGTAAAAGTATCTGAGAAACATTGAAGCAAATGGATTCTGTGTTCAGCAATAGTCACTTGAAATCTTTAGGATGATACTGGGGAGAAAATGTTTCTACAGATAACGCACCAGCTCCTCCTATTTAGAATTTATTTTTGATTGGGAAAGATAATTATTTGTGTATTTAGGGCTTAAATTCAATCCTGGTTGGAGATAAGGGAAGAGACATATGATTGTTCTACTCATGTTCAAATGTACCTAATTCTCTAGGGACCTCATCTTTACTTTTTCCTTTGCAGTTCAAAAATAATGACAGCTAGCAACATTAAGCAGGCATTGTTCTAAATTCTGATTTATGTCGACTCACCTAATCCTCCCACCCACCCAGTGAATCAATTCTACTACTAACTCTATTTTATAGATGAGAAAACTGAGGTGCAGAAAATTAAGGACATTTGTAAAAGACAAATTATGGGGACAGGTTACAAACTCATGCAGTTTGAGATTACAGCCTGTGCTTTTAGCCATTAGACTACAGCGAAGTGAACAAATAAAAGGTAAACTTTGTATCAACTTTGGACCTGGATGGAAATATTACACTAAAAATGAGATGCATAGAAATCAGTAAATTTAAATAGGGACCCAAAAACATATTAGCAAGAGAATTAAAACCAGATGTCTCTGGAGTTTGATTTCACTATTAAAATAAAGGGGTCATTTAGTTGTAATGCTAGCCCTAATTTTAGAAAATGCTTCATTTCTATATTTGATGGATATTTATAGCTGTGAGCCCTTTTTAAGTCTTAGTAGGTTTTTATGCAATATAGGATACAGTTAATATCCATCTATTACTTTGAATTAAGCTCGTTTACTATTTAGGTATTGATTTTCCTTTGAAAGGTATAATGATTAACCCACCCACACCGTATCAAATTAGACTATGCATTTGAAATAGTGACTGGCATATTTTATATTTGATCCTTTTTAAAATACTTCTTCAAGTAGGAAATATATTGTGCAAAACCTCTCTGATCTCAGTCCTAGATTTGAACATCCAAACTTAGGTTTTTAAAACATGCATTTAGGTTTATGTTACCCTTTTGAGATTAAATAATTATGTGGAATTAGAGATTCACAGTATCTCCTTCCTTATTAGTAGTCTAAGCAGGAACTTTATTGTCAGTTTGCTGCCTTTGGCTTCCTGTGCCCTTGATGTTCCCATGAGTTTTGTCGCCAAGATTGTAGACAGATAAAGCCAGAATTACTTTTTTTAAAGGCATGTGAACATCATTAGCAGCTAACAGGTGGTCATTTCATTGTCCAGTTTCTCTGGGTAACATGGGAAAAAATATGTACTCTCAATGAGTGAATTGTGAAAGCTAAGTGCTTAAATATACTTTCCTTTTTAAAATATGATTCTAACCTGCCAACATTATTAAGGACTAATCAGATATTTTAAGATATCAGTTGAGACTAACAGACAAGAAGCCAGAAAATTCAATGTAAGGGCCAAATCACTGTGGGAAATTCAGGACACCAGCATGGGATGAGAGTGGGAGAGCAGCTCTCCAGGGAGGGTTGTTAATGGAAAGTGGAGAGTCAATCAAAGAAAATGCTAGCATATTTTTCCAAGGAAAGAGAAGTATCTTTCACTGATGGCAAAAAGGAAAGGCTCAAATATAAATCCTGCATCAGATAACCTTGGAGAGGTTTTTTAACTTTTCTGAGCTTTACTTTGTAGATCTATAAAAATGGGTCTAATACTGTCCTTGCAGGATAGCATGAGAATTTGAAATTAGATATGTAAATACTCACAGCAGGCACTCAATGAGCAGGAGCTCTTATTATTATCCTCTGTGTCCCCAAGCAGATGGTATCAAAATAGGACGTGAGCCTAGGATAGTGTCTAATGGAAGAATGGAACAGAACAAATATACTTGACATCCTCTCCCCAAGTATAGAGAAAATAGGTGGAAAGAGTCTGAATTGGATATGGGAGTCATAGCTACAAAAATCTAAATATGAGCAGCTGGTCTTTCTCCTGGCGA
The DNA here is from genome assembly GCF_011100685.1 of Canis lupus familiaris. Classification (NCBI taxonomy): domain Eukaryota; kingdom Metazoa; phylum Chordata; class Mammalia; order Carnivora; family Canidae; genus Canis; species Canis lupus. The sequence goes on from NC_049240.1 coordinate 47,159,912, forward strand.
CTCCCCAGGTGAAAATGGCAGCCAGGGCATTCTTGGGAGCAGCACACCAGGAAATAGTAGAAGGGAGCCAAGAGATACTCATGATTCTTCTATGCCTAGAAGAGCTGGTCATGAAGAAGTTCCAGTTGATGGAAGGGATTCAGCTTGTAGCCATTTCATTATTCCTTTAGGCATAGCCTTAGTTTATTCATTAACTCACGTATTCATTCTTCTGCATTAATCGATATACCTGAAGGTACACAAGTAAAATTCATGAGTTCACTCATTTGCACTTTCTATGTTTTAAAATTATTTTTGTATTTGGGTTATGCTTTAGAAGTGGTATACTGCATGCTGATCAAACGCTAAACTGTAAAATCCGTAAGTGGAGACCTTGGATAATTTTTATATAAAAATGACACATTTGGCATTATAAACAAACACCCCCAAATGAACATGAACTAGAAGAATAAAATCAAAAGGTAAGAGAACTGAAAGAAAATGAGTTTTCTTTTAGCTGTCTTATGATGTTTTCATAAAAAAGAAATGTGGGTGAAATACTGAAAGTATTCAGATATGGCTTTCCCAGTTGCATCTCCCCTTAATGATGTGTGTAGGAGGGGTGTACTTACCAGGCTCCAGGGGTAAAGAAAGGAATGGAAAAATTGGAATGAGATATTCATACAATGTAGAAAATGAAAATACTTCTGAACCTTTAATAATATCTTTGTTTAAAAATTTGTCTGCAAAGTAATCATGATTATGCCAAGTGAAAACAAGTCTGTTAGAGAAGGCAGTTAGTTTTTTGTACTAATCTAAATAATTATAACACTGGTCATCCACAACTGTAAGTAGACTATGTTCTCAAAGTCCAATTGTAAACTGGATGCTTAGATCTTAGCACACTTTCATAAGGAAACCACGGACCAGCCACAAAAGCACACTTGGACCTTATGCAATCATTTAGAATGTTGTTTTTAGGGAACAGCTTGTTCTGAGTTTGTTGCACCTCTGGCCCTAAGAGCTAAGACTTTCCAGTACCATTGCTTTCCATCTGGTTTCTCTTTTCCCCCTCCGCTACTCCTGTACCAACTCCACCAAAGCAATTAGAATGACCCACCAGAATGGCTTTGGCCAGGAGGTTCCTGGACCCTGAAAATCCTCAGTGGTGTCAAAGAGGGAATGCAGAGCCTCCAAATCCAGAAGCAAATAGTGGGAAAAAGAGAGAACGAAGGACTGGGAAAGATTTTTGCAGCATGGGCAGGGAAGTGAGTCCTTTGCAGGGGCAGATGTTCTTTGTACGAAATGTGTGTAATGACAGATTAAGTCTGGTATTGTCCCAAATGTTAATATTTGATGAATCTAGGTGGTGTCTTTAGGAGTGATCATTATGCTCCTGTTTTCTGTATGTTAAAAAGTTTCACAATTAAAAATGAGTACACACACATTCTGTACTACTCATGGTCATAATTCAATAAAAGAATATACATATTTCCATATTTTCTACTCCTGGCTTGAAAATTTCTAAAGATCAAATTTTCTGAATATGAGTTATATTAAGACCTCTTTAAGTAAAAAAAAAAAACACTGATAATTCATTATTTTCTTGTTTTTTCTCCAAAAGCTGATATATTTTTTCTCTGACCATTATGGCCTTTCTGGTAACAGTGTAATTAAAGAAATTCATAAGATGTTTATTATCGTCCAAAATGGAAAAGTCATACTAGTTTCTTGGATGAATATGTGATTAGCAATTGTTTAAAACACATATTGTGAAGTCTGTTCTGGAGACCCATATAAAGACATATTTTAAAGTTTCTTCTTAAGAATTTTGTATGAAACAGCCTAATCTTGCCAATGCATGAAAATAATAAGATGGATAAGCCATCTGCCAAGAAAATGAAAACAATATTAAAATTGCACAAATAAAGTATATCTCATTCTGAAGAAACAGAAAATCTCTTACCTGGAAACAACAAAAACACCACAGTATTTATACAGAGTATTATAGGCTATTGTGTTGTCGGACAGACAAAGGTTTTCAATTTGGGTAGGATGGTCTATCATCTGATTCTTGTTTTTTCCCCTACAATTGATATTGCTACCCTGGCACCAATTTTGGTCAGTATTTGCACCTGAAAAAAATAACTATTGAAGAAAAATATGAAAATAAAAATTGCTTTGTTTTACAATAGTCGGAAAACAATATCAGAGGAGTAGTGAGTGTCAGTTCTTTTGTTGATCGTTTTCCACAGGTTCAGGGAATCCTTTATTTCAAAACATTTCTGTAACAGAAGAAAAAATGAAATATTTTAAATGAAAACTTATGCTGCTTAAGAGGGAGCATTTAAACACTGTGAGAAAAAATAGTAAAGATTAGACACACACTTGATAGTCGGGCGTCCAAACTATTTTGCCAAAATGGTTGTATTCATGAAGGTTACAGGACTTCACTGAGGCACTGTGTGACTATAGCAATTGTTCTGACATGTGTTCCCAAGATAGTTAGCAGCAATCCCAGCTTTCCTGGGACCCATAGATTGCAGTTTATTCAAACCATTCAGCTCCCCATGAATCATTTGATAAGAGGACCTAGTTATAAGCTGAGCAAAGAATATTCTGATTAATCTCTTCTTTCCCTTCTAAGGGGTTGATCTTGCCCTCTGACCTGTGGGTGTCCATTGTCATGTATCTTGTAACATCAGCTACTCTGAGAGTCTATCTAACCCTATCAGCACTCAAGCACTAGATCACCCCATCTCTTCCTGACCCTGGCAGTAACTCCATGACCATTTTTCCCCTTAGATGAACTGCATTTAATCAATTTCTGATTTCATTGGGTCAAATGGCACCTTTCTTTCAATAATAGGCCAAATCCAAAGGGCTTACTCTTGAGCAATATTTCCTTAGCATTAATACACTACTGTGATTGTAAACAATATAAAAAGTGCTCTTTGATCTCCTCTGAAATTTCCCCTCCGTTTATTCTATGACTCCAGAATGGGTATATATTAACATTTCCTTGTAAAGTTAAATGTATAATATTTGTCCCCTACTGTCATATCAAGTTTAAAGTATCTTAGCTAAACACGATACATAAGCTATTCTTATAGTGAATCCCTGTGCAGACAAAAACAGTCTTTTGAATGCACATGGTCACCTCTTTTTGTATATAGAATTTATTTGGTCTGCTCCTTTTTGTTTGTGGAATATAGGAGCTATGTTAATTCTCTTCAAAATGATAAAAGAAAGTAATCTGCTTTTTAATGCATTTATTTGGGTGTCCCAAATAGGCCTAATAGTATGCTTAGGGGAAAAATGATATAATCTGAAATTTTCTTGGAAAATAAGCTTATTTCTCATTACTAATCGTAAAACCCACATCCATGCAAGGAAAATCAGGTATTGCTTTCACCCAAAAGTATGAGATGTATTCAATAATAACAACTGTGTCTATCCAAATTAAATAAAGTGTGACCTATAACATTAGGACTCTTAGCTTCCTTCAAGAAATGTCTCATGAGTGACTCGTGGAAAGGTAAATCAGTCTGCCAATTTATCTTTCCTTGATTATTTAGATAGAACCTGAAGCCAAGTACTCCTGCTACTTAATTTCCCTAATATAAATAAATATATATTTTTTGTGTACAAAATTAATTGACCTAAAAAAGTAGAGGCCAAATGGGAGATGCAATGGCCAAATAGAAAATGTAAGGACTGGGACTGTGCCATTAGAGTTGATGTCCTCCAAAATTGAAGTCAAAGGTTAAGAGCAACTTCTAATCAAATGACTGCATTGAAATGGTTCAAGTAAAAGTTCCTCAACAGAAAACTCTTCATGACCTGTGTCCTTGTCTGCAGATTTTTCCCACTACTGCCTGACCCATGATTTATATTCCAGAGAAACATGGTGCTTGTAATCCCTGACACACAGGACTCTCTGCTTGCTCTTACCTTTAAGTCAAGATCTTCCTTTGCTAAACTAACATTCTTTAAGACTCAGCTCAGGCCACATCTTCTTCAGAAAACTTCCTGGATCTCTGTGATGAGTTAGATGATCTTCCTTGGTTTTCTTATAATGTTCAGTCCATATCTCTATCATTACAACTACTGAAGTGTGTTACAGTAAGCTAATTAAGTGGGTCTATCTACCCACTAAGCTACCAGACTCTGAAAAGGACTCTAATTTACCCTTATATCTGCTACTTGCAGAGTGGCTTGATAATATCTGAGAGTATTCAAAATGTGTAGTATTAAATTAGTTAATAAAAGAATTAGAATATTCACATGACCAATATCAACATATTACTTGTTCTGTGCTAAAAATGATGAAATTTCTGAAACTTGTTTAGGAACAATAATAAATTGTTCTTTGTTCTGATTACTTGTACTGGGTTGACATTTTAAGGTCACTATATGTCTCTCTAGTTTTCTCTTAGAACTTTAAATCTCAAAGCAATGGTATGTTTTCTGCAGGTCACATGTACTGTGCCTAACAAAATCACATACAAATAAGTGCTTTATTCTGTAGTGAGAATAAAAATGGCCACGACCTTGCAGGAGAGGAAAGGAGGAATCCCAATCCCTTTGCTTAAAGTTACTGTCCTCTCAACATCTTTCTCTCATGCATTCTAGCTTCTATTTTACTTGAGAGAACAACTCTGGTTCATTTTTACTCTTTAGACTTTTCTATAGGCTCTGATTTAGAATTTGCAAAGCTCTATTGAAAACAAGAAAAAAGGAGCAACTTTTTAGGGTACCAAAAAAAGAGTAATAGTAGTTTGGATAATTTGGGGGATTTTTTGATAGTTTTAGAAGACTGAAAAATTTTCTTTAAGGTCAGCTTACTTACAAAAATCTGACTAAACATGAAAGTTCATAAAAGTGTTATATGCACCCTTTTCAAAAGGTTGTATGGTTATTGTATCAGAAATTTGAGTCTAAGAGTCACAAAATTTAAGTACAGCTCTTACCTCTGAGATACACTAGTTATAAGATTAGAACAAGTTTCTTAAGTTCCCCAAAAATGATTTTCCAGATAAATATAATGGATACTTTTTACATAATATAAGATAAAATAAATATATAAATATATATATGATTCATATATGATCTAACAAATATATTAAACCTAATGATAATGTATATACTGAATCTAAAATATATCCAAGAACTTTGTAGATCTATATTATAATATAAATATTAGCTACAATGATTTTCAAATGAGTCTACTCTGAGTAAAATGATCATGGCTTTTTGTTTGTGTGCTATAAATCCATCAGTTCTTCTCTTTAGAAATACAGCAAGAATGCACTTTGCCAATGATTTAAACAGTCAGCAAACTCAGGTTAAACAAATGCATGATTTACCAAAGGCTTAGTTTTTTTAATATCTTCATCGTGCTATTGACTCATGGCATCAAATATACTTTTACTTTATTCCTTATGGGACTCTGAGTGTTATGGGTAATAAACGCTCCATTTTGACATTCCTGAATGTGTGAGCCTGATGTTATAGCATTCTCTAGAGATTAAGCTTCACCAAGTGTCAGTTGCCTTTTCCATTCTTGTATAAAATGGTAAAATGGTGCAATAGTAGGATTTTGACAGAGTTGTATAATTTTACTTAAAAGAAATAAAAGATTTCATTTTCTATTAATAGTTTATATATGTATAGATATTAGAATCAAGCCAAACATCATAACACATAAAGAGATAAAGAGATGCCTTTTTTCACTAGAGTAAAAATATCAAAACCACACGAATATAGAGCCACTTATAAGGAATAAACTGAAAGATGCTAAAAGTCTGGTCTCACCAAAACACACTCCATTGATAGGCTGGCAAGCATGCCTAGATGCATGCCACGTCTAACTCTATCTGAATTAAGAGAATTTGATATCTAGGAGAGGCAGTTCTATCTGTGCAAGGTTTCAGTCATTTACTGAAGCCAGGATCTTTCTATTCCATTAGACTGCAAGTGCCTGAGGGCACGAACCTTCATATGATGACTCCTCCTCATCCCCATTACCTAAAACAGAGTCTGAAATACAGTGGTGTTCCATATTAAATGTCTCAATGAGTGAGTGAATAAATGACTGAATGACATGAAGGGAAGGAATCAATTGCAAATTTTATGTTATGAAGAATGAAGGGAAAGTTTGACATGTAAGGCACTGATTTTTTTTTCAGGTCCCTTGGCAGTTATATTTCTTTTCTAAAAAATATTTCAATTCAACTAAGTAGTATGTGTATTATTTGTTTCAGAGGTAGAGTTCAGTGATTCCTCAGTCTTATTATATGTGTCTCCCTTAATGTCTATCCCCCAGTTACTCCCTCCCCTCTAGCAACCCTCAGTTTGTTTTCTATGATTAAGAGTCTCTTATGGTTTGTCTCCCTCTCTGATTTCATCTTGTTTTAATTTTCCCTCCCTTCCCCTATGCTGTTTTGTTTTTTTTAATTCCACATATGACTGAAATCATAATTGTCTTTCTCTTACCGACTTATTTCACTTAGCAAGATGTCATTTTTTGATGGCTGAGTAATATTCCATTGTATGTGTATGCCACATCTTCTTTATCCATCCGTCAATGAAATATCTGGATTCTTTCCATGTTTTGGCTATTGTGGACATTACTGCTATAAACATTGGGGTGCAGGTGCCTCTTCAGATCACACATTTGTATCTGTGGAATAAATACCTAGTAGTGCAATTGCTAGGTTATAGGGTAGCTCTATTTTCAACTTTCCGAGGAATCTCCATATTGCTTTCCAGAACTGGAACTGCACCAGTTTGCATTCTCACCAACAGTGTGAGAGGGTTCTCCTTTCTGCATACCCTCTGAGGCACTGACCTTTTGAGAGGTGTTTTAGTTTTGCTTCCTCATGAAGTAGTTCCTGAGACAAGTATATGAGTGTACATAATATTTTTTTTGGAAATTGAGCCCTGGAAACACAGATAAGACATGGGGGCAGGGGATAGCCAGGGAAAGGAAGGCAGCCAATAAAGGGGCAAAAAAGGCATCTGGAATTTAAAACTGCTCTGAAACTCTGGGACATCTTTTCAGATTAGAAGAAGGGAATGACAGAGAATAAATAAAATGGATACTTATTAGACAGGAAAGAAAGAACTATAGAGAACAACATGCTGAAGAGCAGCAATAGATTAGTGAGACTGGAGTCACAAAACATTAGAGCAGCAACTGGAGATTACATTGGAAATGAATGGGGAACATTGGCAGAGTTCATGTAAGAACTGCTAGCAAATTTAGATTTTATGCTGTAGGTAATAGGAGCCTAATGACAGACTTTTCAGAAGACAAGAAACATTAACAGATCTGATACTCAAAGTAATAATTTTTGGTGGAGAATGGCAAAGAGAAAGGTAGAGATAAGGAGATAAATTAGGAAACTATTACAGTGGGCTGAGTCACATAATGCAGGTTGAAACTAGGCAATGAGAATGGAGAAGGGGAAAGATTCCAGAAATTTCTGTGGGGATATTGATAGGTTTTCTTAACGTGCATTGGAAGGATTCTTGGCAGTGTCCAAATAATCACTGCTTCAGTGGTTTGAGGAAAAGACCAGGTTGCCTAGGAGTGTAGCAGAATTTGCCTCCTATATCTCATTCTTTCAGAATCCTACTAGACATTTGCTAATTAAAATGTGGTTCATGGACTAGCAGCAACAACACCATCTGGGTGTTTATTAGGAAATACAGAATCTTAAGCCCCACCTGAAACCCACTGAACAGAATCTGCATTGTAACCGTTGATTCACATGTGCATTACAGTTTGAAAAGCACACTACACTACTATATGATAAAAATAATTTCTCTAAGTATGGTTTTGAAAGTCCAGAGCCAGAGAATGGCCTTTGAAACTTTGACAAGACATACTTATGTAGAAGAGCTATTTAGTGTATCTTTGTGTAAAGAAACTCTGCGTATGGTTATTATCATAGTGGCCATACCATGACAGTGATTTTGGATGGTGAATATTTATTTAATTTCATCAATCCCTTTCAAATGGTGGCTGCAGACTGAGACCGAACCAATACGAAGACTTTCCTTGTGACTTTTGCCTGTGCCACACCTAAGTTGTGAACTAAGTCAACAGCTCTAGCCAAGCAAAAACAATAATAACACAAATTAAGCCAAGAATAAACTACCCATACTCAAATGAACAGCCAAGAAAGCAAAGCTCCAAATAATTCTCTGGATGTAATCCATGAAGTCCCTGGATATACTCATGTACAAAGTTCATCTGAGATGCTACTTACCTTTAATTTCCACTTGATTCTTTTTGGGGGGAACATACAGTCTCATATATGGCCTTCTTTTGGTTACTTCTCATGTCTAAATGCAAGAATAATAGCATTTTATGGCTTGAAAGTCTTTTATTTTTATGTTGTTCTTGGGTACTTTAGTTAATTTCCCATTGGTCTTTCAAGTTCTATGTCATAATTTAGAATGAGCCAAGGCTTAAGCGTTTTCCTCCTAGAGTCAGCTTATCTGTTTTGCCTGCCAAAACCATCAAGGCCCACTAGCCCACACTTTAGTGAAGCTGGTAGGAAAAGTTGCAAAGAAAACAAAAGTAGGCTCGCTGTTTAGTTATCAAAAAATGAAGGGCAGATTCAAAATAAAGTCTGATTAATCCTTCGAGTAGTATGAGACTTTACTCATTAAAAGCTCCCAATGACTGTTTCTGGAACAAGAGCATCGTTTTCTCAGGTCCATCTTTATCTATTCTAAGAATGGAAACTGAAATGGGCAAGTGATAATCGTTTTCTAAGTTAAGAACCTTTCTCAGAAATTTGCCCCTAACTGCCCAGTCTTCAAAATGTGTTGGATAGTAATGAAACAGATTGAAAGAGTTTCCTCAAAATTTTAGCACTGCCTGGATTCACTTCACTTGTTTAGCTTTATGACTCCAGGACATCTTACATAAGAATGATTAATCTTATTTTTTTCCTCTAGTCAGTACCTGGGTTTGTTATTGAGGTCCCATGCCTTATTTTGAAATTGGGCATAACAGATTCCACAGAAGGGGTTGGCGGAGAACCCATAGAATTTTTGCTTAACTCATTTTTATTGAACAGAATCCAGAATTTTAGTCAAGAAGTGTTAGATATTAATCACATGTGAGTGGGATCATTAAAATTTCCTTTACCTTCCAGAACAGCGGGTCATTATGGAATCATAAGAAGTGAGCTCACTTAATAATCTTTACAATTACATAAAAGCAATCATTTTCATAAGTCTTAGAAGAAGCTTTTAGCTATTACTTGAAGAGCATATTGGAATACTAGAATGTATTATGTTGTGTTATTATGGATGTGACTTGTGAATTGAAAAAAAAAGTGTTCTCCGATTCAAAGTTCTTAGGAGCTATCCTTTCCACATTGAGTAGTTTTGTTTGACACAGTTTGTGACTGTAATTTTTACACAGCAAATAGAGAGATATAAATTCTAGTATCGTTTCTTAATTATTACACTCTTTATATAGAGAATTAGAGGAGAAATGCAATATTTTCTACTGTGGTTAAGAACAACAATTGGTGACAATTTAAGGTGAGTCAGTTAAGGAGAAAAACTAAAACAGATCCCTCCTCGAAATTATTATCGCCTTTCTCTTTCTTTTCTTTTCTTGTAACCACTTCTCATCTTTGACTTTGAAACCCAACAGTTTAAACTTGGTTCTTATTTCAGTGGGCTAATCCCCTTTCATAAATCATGCTCAAGAGCTGAAATAATTTGCACATCATTTAAAGAGTATTTGCTTTGAAATATTCACCTCAAGCCCTTTTGTATATCCTTTCTCTCTAAAGATTTGTAGTATTTGTTTTGTTCTCTGAGGTATAAAAGACCTGGATAAACTTTATTCCTGTTGTTTCAAGATTAGTTAACGAAAATGCATATTAATTCAGCAGGGATGGGAACAAACCTCACTAAAGATGATCATACATATGCCTCTTGAGAATAGCAAAGTACAAAAATGTCAGTCTTCAAATCTCCTTGGACTTGCTCAAAAGAGCATTGAGGGATTTAAATTTCCAGAATATGTCTACAAATGTATTTTCTTTGTTGTGGAGAACAGGAACTATACTGATTATTTTTTACCCAGAAAATTGATTTAATTTGTATTTGAACGAAAATTAAGCTATCTGCAAAGTGGCTTTTCAGGAATACAGAGAAAAACTGCCACAGCAAAGGTAAATTTAACATTAAAAATGATATACCTGATATGCCACTAGATTCTTAATTTAGTCAGTATCAGACTTCAAATCCCCAAATAAAATGTAATAGAATGGTCATTTTTTCCCTCTAAAAACAAGTAGAATGGAAAGGACCTCATAAGAGCAGGAGTAAACATATTTAGGTAAAGTTCAAGGATACCTTTATGTGTATAAACTCCAATTTTACAGTTTGCTGGTAAGCTCAGTAAAAAAATGCTGATTTCTCCAAATAGTATATCTTTTTTGTATGTGAAAATGTGCCCTGTTCTTTTCTTGAACTGAAAATGACCATAAACTTTGGCACTTAAGTGCTTATCCGGAAATGACTAAGTAGATTTGGGGGTAATAAATCACTCATATGGATCCAGCCACCCACAGCCTTGTTCCACTTCTCTTCTTTACAAGTGTAGTAATAGACATTTCCACAGTCCTCAGGGTGCCAAACTTTGCACCATTAGGAAAATCTGCAAGTGGCTTGATTTATCTTCCTCACTCAGTTAGCTAAGACCCAACTAAGTAGAAATCAGCAGGAATAAACTTGACTTGTTAAACTTTTTTAATAGGGAGAAGCAACAATTAGAACTTTCCTCCTTTGCCACTTCAATTTACTTTGGATGTGAAGCCCCTTGTGAAAAATATTCAGATGAGATCTCAAATTATAGGTGCATGGCTGGATGATGCTGACTCTGAGTTTTCATTATGCACAGAGGGATTGTCTGCTGTTTGCAATTAATCCAGACACAATCCTCCTGGTACTTGGGGGAGGAATGTGGAAGAAATAGCCATTTTATAAGTTGTAAACTCTTAAATTACCCTAAATTAGAGGCACTGAGAATCGGACACTTAGATACAGACAGGATCTGCTTATTATGTAGGCTCATCTTCCCCTGATGGAGAAATCAATTAAATATTTAGGATGTGGAATACCTTCCAGGTTGGATAATGCATTTCATTTAGATTATGGCCCTCCAATCCGAAACATTAAAGGGGATCTTAACGGATGGAAGCCCATTACTGTCTCTTGGATTGGGTGCATTAACACTTTAGAAATGAATGTGCTTCCTAGGATTTCCTATTTGTTCCACCAGCTGCCTGTCGATACGCCAGATAAACAGTTTGAGGATAAGTATGTAAAAGATACATGTACAACATTCTGTGTGCAGAGGCGCACCCTTGTAGGAGAAGTCCCCAACTGTGGCCCCTTTGGATGGCTTTTCTCAATGCCCTAGCGATCTCAGATGACAAGGCTCATTTGATCATGAGAGAGTGGGAGGGAAAGCCAAAAAGGAGATGCAGTTAGTCCTCTCACCAAGGTTCTGTAGATTTCTGATCTCATATCATTCCTTTCTATAAGTTAATTAATAACTAGTGATTATTATAAGAAAATGCTGGGATGATACGGTAAAATTTGAAATAAAGCTAAGTTTCCCCGTTATAAAAAATATTTGGCATGAAGATAGTCATTGGATACTCACTCAAGGACTATTACATCGGGGCCAAATTTATGAACAATACTGTAAGAACAAACCTTCTGTGTCTCCCATGCTATAGAAGCATGGTATAGAAATAGCTGGTGTCTTGGAGTGCTTACCAGGCTGTAGGCTGAGTTCTAAGCAAGGTACATGTTCTCTCTGACTTCATCCTGTCAACAACCCTATCAGGTACAGGGGTATTATCATTACCCTTGTTTTATCTATTGGGTAAATGAGGTGCTGAAAGGTTAATCGATGTGGTCAAGATTACACAGCTAAGAGCTAGTAGAATTAGAATTGAACCGTGCATTTTGACTCCACAGCCTGGAGTCATAACTAATGTTCCATGAGACTCTGGGTTCCAGAGTGAAGGTTTCTGTTACTTACTAACTCTATAAACTTTGAACCTGCCACCTAACCTTCCTTATATTCTGTTTTATAATCTTGAAAATGTCAATGATAATAGTACCTATCTCACTGAGTTGCTTGGAAGCATAAATTAGATTATGTATATGATGGCTATAGCAGTGCTTGGCACAATGTAAGCACTCAATAAATGTTAATAATAACATTAGTACAAGTATTTTGTTCTCTCCCATAGTATTTTGAAAAGTCCTGCTTATTTGGTTAAGAAAAGGATACTTAGAGATAAATGTTTGAAACCTTCAAAGATGAACATATTTTTAAAAATTCCTTTGGATTTTTGGGGAACAAATAGTATATTGAATGATTTACAGAAGACTGTAATCTTCCTGAACTGAGTCAGATGTTTGTCCTCTTTTGTTTCCATTTGTAAAAGTCTTGATTCACAGTTGACATAAATATATCATATTAGGTTACTCAGGGAAAACAAATTTATCCAATCATAAAAGAGATGTTGAAGATAAGGGTCGATTTCTTTGTTTCTAGAGACAGACTCCTCATGCCAAATCTGATAGAACACATGCTTCAGTGTGTTCGCCTTGCTTCAGAAGACAGCAGAAAACTCAGCTAACTGGTATAATTACATAACTTGGATAGTCACATTGAGAGGGTTCAACATTGGCACTAGAATATGGAATTATAAAGTTCAATGAAGTTGCTGGAATTTAACTGAAAAGAAATTACTTATCAGCATTTTGACAGAAAAGGAACAAATTGATCCTTTTAAAGTTGGGTGGAAAGAACGTTCCAGAAGGCTTCCTTTGTAATCACTGTCATTGAGAAGCCCTGAGGCCTCTTATTTGTTAGTAATTGATACCTAGATGTCAGACTCAAATACTAAAGACAACTGCTATTTTAAGGGCTTGTCAAGAAAGTTGGGAATTAGTTGGAGTTCTTTTCTCTACTCAGTCCTCCACTATTTTTTTCACTATTGGGTCAAGCTGGTTGTAAATCAGGGGTGAATCAATCAATCAATCGGAGGAAGATACTTTTACCTTTTAAATATGTTTGGAAGACTTCTGGGGTAAAATTAGAATCTAATACTTAAAAAAAAAAAAAGAATCTAATACTTAAAACAACCAGAAATGTGCTTCATTTGGCTGGGAAAACAGCCTGATGAGCAACCAATCTATACTGGTTTGTTTGTTTGTTTGTAGATCCTAACAGTGGAGTGAAGCTCCTCATCTACTCTTAAACTCTGCTTTTCCTCCACTGAACACATAGAAAGAAAAGGACTCGGATAGCATGAGAATAGAAGAATAGGACCAAGGCCCAAGCAAATAGATTGGCCAATCAACTTAGAAAACCAATGAAGAAACAAGTAATACCCCTCCCAATGTTTGTGTTACATTCTTAATGTAAAGAAATTAGTAATTTCTCTGTATTGTAATTCATAATATAGATAGATTAACTTAGATCAGAATGATTTATATCTGGGGACTAAGGGAAGACAAAATAAGCTCTAAAAAGCTAGGATCTATATTTGCAGTCTAAGCAAAAATGATGTAAATCTAAAAAGCTAGAGTAGTAGGAGCAAGCAGTCAGTTCACACATTCACATCACAGGCATTTATTGAGAAGTTGTCTTGCGTACACACTGCTTAAAGCACTGAAGTTAAAAAAAGTTCCAAGTGTTTTCAATTCTACATTGACAAAAAGTGTTTATGGTCACATTTTAAGTAGTTATTTCCTATTCTCTCCAAGATGATTTAAAGATGAAGTTCCACATGAAATTTTTCTAAAAGTATACCTGCTTGATTTCATCAACAAAATAATTATAATAGTGACTAGATAAGTATACTTTTGGCAAAGTACTTTGCTCAAGTTTATATTTATATTTCACACTGAATTTATCAGAAATTTTGTATTCACATTAAGGGCAAACTCCCACCTATGGAGTAGGTTATACAGCACCATGGACATGGTGTAAGAGTCAAGGGGATTTAATAAGTGAAGATGCTGTAAGCTTGAGTCCTGATGTATTTTTTATCCTTGATGTTCTAGACGATGAAATCATTTCCTAGCTGGCTCTAAGAATGAGGATCAGTTACTTTTCATTAATAAAAACAGTGTTAAATTACCTAAAGCCCAGCTGTTAAGTAGCAAGAGCGACCTGTATAATCGGATTGGGGTAGCTTACCTGGTTGTCCAGCTGCAGTATAATAAGGAAAAGTGTTGATGTTAGAACCAAATGACCTTGGTGTACGTCATGGCCCCACCAGTTCCATCTGTGCAACTTGAGTAACATTTTCTCATAGATTGGCAATGAAGACTAAATCACTTATTCCCTGAAAGTGCTTAGGATAGTGCCTAGAATAGAGTAAGTCATCTTGAAATGTTAGTTATTAATATTAGAAACTTCCATTAGACCAAATAAAAACAGTTCATACGACTTGCATAATTTTAAAAACAAAACGATAAAAATATAAACTATGGAGTGACAAATTAATTGGGGGTTGTAGAAAAATTTAGAATAATTACAAGTGAAATGATAATTTTTGAATTTTCCATTGTTTTATGCATTAAAATTAAATGCATTAGGTAATGATATAAAGTAAACAAAGATATAAAGTAATATGGCTAAATTCACTTCCAAAAAGCTAAAGCGTTCTCCTCCTACTGGAGAAATTTTTAAATTGATCTTCATATTTAACATCAATATTAATAAAAAAAACATATAAATGTCAGGTGTGCCATAAGCACATAGCATGAATTTTCTTATCTCTCATCTTTCAAATATCCTATATATTAAAAATAATTTTATATTCATTGACAGAGGAGGAAAAACAAATATTTAATTTTGGAGCCCAGAATATAACTTAAGCAGTCTAACTCAAAACACATGTTATATCTTTTAGCTCTGTACAATTTTGTTTTTAGTTTCTCTTGCCTTTCTTTAAGTTTTACTTGTTAATATGTATAAATAATTATATTGTTAAATGATTTTTGTACATGTGTTTTGAAAGATAAAAAGATCTTTATACAGATATAAATGCATGTGTGTGTTTATATAGTATATAAAAATAAATTTAAAGGCCATATTGACAGATGGAAAAAGCACAAATGTCAAGGAAAGTTGATTCAGAAAGTAATATATAATAATAAAAATTAAGCTCAGCATTTATTGATTTAACAGATGGTGAGTTAAGAAGTAAAAACAAAGTCTTAAAATGTAATATGATTTTTAAAATTAGTGAGATTATTTTATGAACTTATTCTGAAGTTTGTTATTTTCTAATTATATTTTTTAAACTCTAACTTTTAAGTTCCCAAATAAGTTCCTCTTCAGAAATCTGCATATGTACAAATATTCAGTATTAGAATATAAAATTTAACCTTAGATAAATATTCATAAATTATGGTAGAGGTAAAAAACATATTTTATATATTTATATTATTGGTTAATAAATATGTATCAAGGTTTGTATCCTAAATACAGATGCTACTCTTTATTTTTAATTATCCCACATACTATTTATTATTTTCAACATACTAGAGCCACAAAGAGATTTTTGAAAAATCCCAAGTGTAGAAATTATAAAGAAATGTAATCTGAATAAGATATAATAAATGTAATAAAAATTGAAATTCATAACAAGATATTAAAAAAATGCCCAAGTCACTTGTTAATTAAAATAATATTTCCTTCAATTGCTCTTGTCCTAATGAAAAGTCCAGTGAATATCAAATTCAATAGTATGCAACCAAAGGTATATTCAGAGGCAAATGCATAGCATTAAATATTTTTAATATTAACAAGAAAGTAAAATGAGTTTGTATTTAACTCAACAAGTGTCTTAATAACTACTTTTTAAAAGAGATTTTATTTAATTATTCATGAGACACATAGAGAGAAGCAGAGACATAGGCAGAGGGAGAAGCAGGCTCCATGCAGGGAGCCTGATGTGGGACTTGATCCCAAGACTGGGATCACACCCTGAGCCAAAGGCAGATACTCACCTGCTGAGCCACTCAGGCGTCCCTTAATAACTAAATTTAACAAATTAAATCTGAATATAGAAGTGATCAAATTAAGGAAAAACAATTAAGAAAAGACAAATAAATCATTATTGAACTAAAAGGTTGTTCTTTGGAAAATAATCTTGTTAAGAATGAAATAAAAATGGAAAAGTCTAATTGAAAAGGACATGAAGCACAATTAACTAAAATTTAAAATGTGAAGCAGATACAAAAGAAGTTACATTTTAAGACAATCGTATATAAAATTGTATTCTGATAGATGCAAAACCAATGGGACAGATTATTTTGGAAAAATTAACCAAAGTAACTAAGTAAAATAGTAGAATATCTAAATACAGCCCTTCAAAATCTGCCTCAAAAATGTCCCAAGTTTGGGACACCTGGGTGGTTCAGCGTTTGAGCATCTGCATTTGGCTTAGGGCATGATCCTGGAATCCCAGGATCGAGTCCCACATTGGGCTCTCTGCATGGAGTCTGCTCCTCCCTCTGCCTGTGTCTCTGCCTCTCTCTCTCTCTCTGTGTCTGTCATGAATAAATAAATAAAAAAATCTTACAAAGAAAAATCTTAAAATGCACATATAATCTAGGAACTAAAAATCAAAGCAATAGAAAGCTTGCTACCACCACTGCAGCCACAGCTGCCATGAACAGCAGGAGTCTGCACTGAGGTGTCCAATATGACAAGAGCTTCAACCCTGATTTTCCAATAAGTGTCTCAAAGGACTCTGCTCTGGAGACCTTCACACAAACTCTTCAAGCACTACCAATAGTGTGATTAGAAAGCAATAAAGGGGGAAGGATATTCCTATTGAAAGGCTGGTGATCATAGGCCATGAAAAAGAATGGTCTGAAAGTTCTTCATGCTCTTTAACAGTTGAAAATGGACTCATATCTATTAAGAACTCTAGGTTTTGTCAACTAAGATCATTAAAGTCCATATCTGTTTCACAAGTAGTTTAAGAAAAAAGAAAAAAAATATTTACCCCCTTCTTCCTAATGTTTTCCTCTGCATTGTGGATGAACCATTACTCTTGCTTTGAAGTCAAGACTCAGTTGCTTTGGCATCTCACAGCAACTAAATATGACAATACAGAACAATTTTGTGAAATGATGTTGCAATACTTGGTCTGTGATCAGCTTGAGATAATGTATGTAAATAATGGTAAACTAGTCAGGACAGTTATGAGCTCTCATCTAGCTAGTATACTATCCTAATTTTTTGGTTTTTAATGGAAATCATTGGTTAGATCTTTAGCCTCAGGGAACTAATGCTCTGAAAGTCATTCTCGCAACATGATTTCAACATGTGGAGACATAGTTTTATATTTTTATATACTAACTTAATGGTTCTTAAGATTGCTAGTAGCTTAGGTTAGCCTAGTGGGAGATAACTTTTAATAACCTGTTTCCTGCTTTAACAAGTGATACCAGAGTAAGACTTGAAGATTTCAGGAAGGTCATGGTGAACACCGTTCCAGAGCTACAGTGGAGTATGAGAAGTAGGATGACCTGAGTAGGCATAGAAGAAGATCCAAGTTGCAATGATTTGCTTTTGCCAACATTTAATCCAAGTCAAAGGATCAAGGCATTTGCATAAGATTAAAATGCCAAAGTGATGCATCTAGTTAAATGAGAATGCTTTACTTGCTTTGTTTCTGCATCCTGCCCTATTACATCTTGAATTGTAAAGATGGAGTAAGTCATAGTACTTCAAATCTATCGCTTAAAAACAAAAACAAAATTAAAAAGAAGAAAACATATTACATTTTTTCATGTATCTTGTCATCAAATATTATACTTTCTTGCTTCAGAAATATGCAGATACAAAAGCATATGCATGTGTATGCAGTTTTATATATAACTATTCTATCTTTATTGTATATATGAGCTTTCTGTGAAGCAATTTGGAAATGAGCACTAACAGCCTTAAAATTTTGTACTCTTCAAACTAAATTTCAGTTCTAGAAATCTGTTCAAAGGAAATAATAATCTAAAAGTCTGAGTTAGGGATCCCTGGGTGGCGCAGCGGTTTGGCGCCTGCCTTTGGCCCAGGGCGCGATCCTGGAGACCCGGGATCGAATCCCACATCGGGCTCCCGGTGCATGGAGCCTGCTTCTCCCTCTGCCTGTGTCTCTGCCTCTCTCTCTCTCTGTGACTATCATAAATAAATAAAAAATAAAAAATAAAAATAAATAAAACTTTAAAAAAAATAAATAAAAAAAAATAAAAGTCTGAGTTAAAGTGCTATTGAGCACAGTGAAAAAAAAAAAGAAATAATTCACCTGCCAATAGTGGGCACCTGTTAAGTAAGTCCTGGTGCATTTATGTGATGGTGTATTATGTAGCCATGAACATTTTCGTCTTCAAAATATAATCACAGAATGATTGTGCATGGAGTAATGTGAAGTGTGGGGAAGGAAAAAATAGGCTACAAAAGTTGTTTAATAAGAATTATGAAAGCAGAAACCTGCTTGGACATATGACTACTATATATATCAATCGCACATACACATATGTATCACAAATGCACATATGTGTGTGTATATACACACACATAATGACTACAATACATACTACTAGTTTTATTAATTTTACTTTATCCTCTCCATACATGAAAGCATGAATGATATATATCTGAAAAAAATATAAATCTAGACTCTGAAGACATAATTTCTCATCAAAGAGCTAGAGTGTAAAGAGAAGACAAAGTACTTGAATACTGTTGAATTATAGACTTTATTGTATCCTAACCAGACCTTAGACATGAAGCAAAAATTGTGATCTATTGTTTGATTATGGTAATTGCATCAGGATTATTATTCTTCAATATTATTTTTTTCTCTCAATTGTATTTAATCAAGAAGTGATACAGTTTTCTTAGAAGATTTTATCTAAACTTTGATCCTTTCTAAGTAACGTATATGTGTGTTTCCTCCTCTCGCTGACAAGAAGGAAATGAGAGTAGGAGGAGAAAGTTGAAATCTTGCCATTTTGGAGGACACTTAGGAAAGGACCCCGGAGCACCGATGGCCTCTGTTGATTTTCTGAGTTGGGCCATGATTCAGGGCAAGGGCCCTATCCTGCAGGGGCAGAAGGGCTGGCGGCTCCCGGAGCATGCCTGCCACCTTTGACACAGGGGAACAGACACACAGAACATGGGCAAAACATCTGACATCAGCTCCGGGAGAGAGGCCTTGCTGCCAGGAAAATTTCCCTTTGATTTGAAGTAAGATATTAGCTCTTAGTGAGTCTAAAAGACTCAAGCCAATCTTTACATTAAAATCCTTGACTAGAGATGCTTGGGTGGCTCAGTGGTTGAGCATCTGCCTTCGGCTCAGGGCGTGACCCTGGGGTCCTGGGATCGAGTCCCACATCAGACTCCTTGCAGGGAGCCTGCTTCTCCCTTTGCCTGTGTCTCTGCCTCTCTCTGTGTCTCTCATGAATAAATAAATAAAATCTTAAAAAAAAATCCTTGAACATTTTCTTCAAAGTTGACTTGTACTAGAAGAGTACTCTTTCCCTTTGGCACGCTTTTCGAGTCCGTGAATTCAAGTGTGAAGCCTTCATTTCTCTGAATTGAGAGGAAACCCCAGGGAACATAAATATATATAATTTCTTCGTTTGGGCTAAATGATATAAGGGCTAGCATGAATTGATTTTTGCTACCATTAGAGAAATGTGTTTTTTTCCGCCATCATTTAAAGGAAGCAAACTCAAGTAATGGAATCTACAGATGTAAAAAATTCATTGGGAAAAATCTTAAATTAACAAAAAAAAAGTACTATTTTCCACCTTTTCTTCAGTATGACCTAGAGTGCCTTTTTTCTGTAAGGAAATATGAAATATATATAAAAAAGATGATACTTAATTCTGCTTCTGAAATTGCCTGTAAATGTAATTTGCCTTTGGGGGTCAGCATAGTACATTGAACAAATGGGCATTAACACTGGTTCCAACAGGACTTGAAGTTCATCATTAAAAATGGACTGTGTGCAGGTGTGCATGAAATATAGAGATGGTTGTGGTAAAATGTATAATATAAACTGAAATTGACTCATCATCTCCATCCTGCCAGGGATTTTTGTTGCTTGCTTGAGTGTTTATTATTATGGTTGTTGTTGTTGTTGTTGTTATTATTATTATTATTATTATTATTTATTTGAGGTTCTGTGGTAGAAATTTTTCTCTATAAAAGTGACAGCTTAAAGTTTTTAACTTTGGAAAAACACTTAAAAAGCTTAAAAGGCTACAGAGAAGAGATAGTTCCTCATGGATGACTCTCCCACAATGCCAACAATAGGAAAACACAAAGCTTCACTGACCATGAGACCAACTTCACATGCCCAGTACACACAGAGAATAGGCCATCCATCCCTCCGTTCGTGCCATACGTTAGACACTGTCCTATCACCAGAGATACAAGAGTGAACAAATCAACTTACCTTCTTTAAAAATGTCCTTCAAATAAGAGAATGTGGCCCTAAAATCACAGTCACATGCATTAAAGGTGGCAAGGTAACTGAGATTATACTTAACCAACGTTGCACTTTTACAAGAGGTGAAAGGCCAAAAAGGCACCATGTGAGTCAGGGTCAGAGAAGCAGAACCGTACTAGTAGGAAGGATGGAAGATGCACAGACAGCTAGAGAGAGAGACAGAGAGACAACGAGGGGCGATTGTGGGGGCTGGCTTAGCAAGCTTCAAGTCCATGGGGCACGCAGGCAGGCAGGGGAAATCAGGTCCAGACTGGAATTCCTCAGGCTGGAGGTACTTGGAGTCTCTGGCCTCAAGGAAGCATAAACCCTCTTTTAAAGAGCTCACTTCCGATTAACTTTAAGTCTACTGATTAGAGACTTTAATTTCCTCTGCAAAATCCCTTCATGGCAGCACCTAGATTAGTGTGTGATTGAGTAACTAGGGTCTATAGTTCAGTCTAGCGAGGCTGACACATTCAAAAGCCATCACAGGCACATTCATTTCCCCAACGTCACACAGCTGTCAAGAGGCTGGGAAAATTAGAATTAGCTCCCCCGCTCTGCAGTCCATTCCATGATGTGCAGCGCTCGCAGAAACTCCCACACTTCTCTGTCCTGTTCATGGAGACATCTCCATTCCACAGCAGAATCCTACTTTCACCCATGTGTCTCACCCTTTTTTCCAAAAAGTAAGATTATAGAGTGACTTATGTAATGCTTGGAATGCCTAAAAAAATTAAATATACTTTAATCAAAACCACTTATTTAGCTTTGATTTGGTGAGACCGATGACAGCCAAGGCCAGCCTAGCTGGAACTTCTAGAGACTTGGAAGTAAAGGCTATTTTCCTATAAGAATAAGTTAAAATAACATCTTTAGATTTATCCAATCGATGTTAGGAGAATCAAAGTTAGTGATAATTTTTTAAATTATATTTATTTTAATGGTGACCTGGTAAGTTAGATATAATTTGATAGATATAAAGAATAAGCTGAAACTGGGGTACCTTGGTGGCTCAGTCCGTTAAGCATCTGTCTTCAGCTCAGGTCATGATCTCAGGGTCCTGGTACCGAACCCCACATCAGGCTCCCTGTTCAGCAGGTAGCCTATTTCTCCCTCTCTCTCTCTGTTTCTCCCCCTGCTTGGGTGCTCTCTCTCTCTCTCTCTCCCTCTCTCAAATAAATAAATAAAATCTTAAAAAAAGAATAAGTTGAAATTATCATAGTTTTATAGAAAATGGAGTTCTAAATTTGAGCAACAGAACAAATTGCATTAGTGATTGAGGACATAACAACAGCATAACCTGAAATGAATTTTTTATTAATAGAGCAAACATTATGGCAAACATAAAAAGCGAAAATAAATAACTTAATAAATCTCCGTATATTCATGTAAGTTTAGAAAGCTATGCTTCATCTTGCCAGACAAGTTATTTATATTTCTTAATGTAAATAACAGAAATTTCTATGACAATTTCTCGGCAAGACAACTTCTGTTACAGTGGAAATGATATAATCAAGGCTAGTATTGCTTCTTTACTTGTTAATTGTCAAAACATCTCAAGAAGTTTGTTTTGGAGAACTATGGCATTTCTAGAGATTTCTATTCTGGGCTGCATCCTCATAATGTTTCTTAGTTTTTAATTTTTTCCCTTTACCATAGGTATTCATAATATCAAAATCCTACTGGTTAGATTTCCACATCAACTTAACCCTTTTATTGGATAATTTTCCTTTACCTTATCAGAAAATCCTTCTCATTCTCCTAAAGCAGTGACGTCTTTATCACAACTATTTAATATAACAAATTTTACTATTTTTAAATCTTTTAAAAAAACCTTTCTTTTAAAATAGTTCCTTAGGTTAATAAACACATTTTATCTTTAAAATGTTGAGACGGGCAGCCTTTTTCCCATCATTCCCTCAAAATGATTTTCCTGGCCCCCTCTTCAGCACACTGCCATTTTTTTCCCTCTTCCCTATATCTTTCTTCCTTAACCTCTTCCTGTTTTTGTTCTTTTGTGGCTTTCCATGAACATTTTAAAATATATTTTAATAATAAGCACTAGCCAAAAGATCCATGATGAGCAAAGGTAGGGCAAAGGAAATGGGAGAGTAAGGAGTAGGAAAGAAGGAACAGGGGGTGCTAAGGTCAGTCTTAAACTGGTTTCTGCAGCTGGCTCTCATTTCCAGGGCTGAACCAAAATCCCACAATATTTTAACCAAGGTGACCAAATCAGAGAAAAGCAAAGGTCTTGGTAATAAGAAGTCTATAGTCTTAAAATCATAGGTAATTGCAATAGATAATTTACTCTCAGATATGATGAATATGGGCTATTAAATATATAGGAAATCTAGTCACTAAGGCCTTCCTCATTGTGTTAATATCTGCATTTTTAGGGTGTGACTGACACAGTATTTTAAAATCCTCATTTACACTTTTTTTTAGCAGAAAGTTATGCTGATATCTTACGTATAAAAAAAGCATAAAATGTTTGAAAATATAATTACCTTTTAGATGCTAAGCAAGTGAGAAGAAGTATAAATATGTTTTTCTTTTCATCACTACTTTTGACATCTCACCACATAAAAATTAACTAAGGGCCACCTTTTGTTATATTAGCAACCATGACATTTTATTTTATTTATTTATTTATTTTTTAACCATGACATTTTAAATTAGCTTTACGGTCTCCATTTGTGCTTAGGTATGACACTTTTCAGAAGCCCAAATTCGCATCAACCCACTAGTTCCTTCTGCAAGAGAAGACAGCAAAGTCTTCCCATGCCTTGAATGCTTTGTCACGTCTTTCTTTAGGACTCTATTTAACAGACAGCCATATTTGCTGGTCAACAAACTAGTTCCTTGAACAGCAGTGACAACATAGAAATGGAATTCTTTCCTTATTCCTCCTCCTTCCAAAAATGGTTCCTGTTGTGTTGTGGTCTCTGGAGTTTGCTTTTTGTCACACTGGCCTGGGCAGGGCAGGTGGGGGAGTTGTTTGAGGTCTTAGTAAATATCCCAGGATGATAAAGTGATTTCACAGAAGAATTTTTGTTTTGATTGGCTATTGTATTTTTAGTTTGTCATGGTTTCCTACTTCCATATAGAAGGACAAATTATTTGGGCCAAACAATACAGCGCAGTTTGGAAACAATTGGCTTTTATGGGCACAATCTTATTCTCCACATAACCATTTTTTTAAAATTGTGAAAATCAAGCCAATTTTTTTTTTTCAAAACAATGCAGTTTCTCAAGACTCATGGAAAAGACAGCTTGAATTGAATATATTTTTTTTTTCAATTTCAGCTTATGAAGGAAAAAAAGTTGGTTGTATAAATCCAGCATATATATTTGTCCAAGCGTTCATACGTTGTGTTTTGAGTATCAGTGGAAAGGAGTATTTTACATGATGAGTTTTGTCTTCCTCGTTCTTCAAGTTCCTGACTCCTAGTCCTATGCTCATAAATCAAGCATATTCAGGCACAAAGCAGGTAATTGAGGGGAGCCATTCGCTCGGTAATTCCATCCTCTCTTTTGTGCACACATTTGCAAATGTAAGTGATTTGCATCTGTGCAGACACCCTTGAGGGGCTTGTCTATCCTCACATCATTTTTAGACATCCAAGAAGTTTCTTTGTAAAACTCTCATTCTGTGATGCCAGATGGTTGATGCCACCCCACAACACCATATTTTGAGCAAGGAGGACCAGTTTAGCAGGTAGATGAAACAACACCCATTACAATTATTGTCACATCTCCCGATTCGGTAATGGCAAAATGTACTTCTCATCACATGTTCATTCCAAACGCAAAAATGAGTAAAATTGATATGGTTTTCCTTTTACACTAAGAATCGGGCACAGCTGCTCCCTTACAAACGTTAAAAGAAGAAAATACAAGATAATAACATCTTTAATTTCTCATGTTTCTCAGCATCTCTTAGAAAAATAGCTTCGTGATACACGTCTCTGTGGCCTGAAAACACCTACACTTGCTACATTTTTAAGCACCATTTTCTCTCGTATTAATATGAGAGAGGAGAGATTTCTAGCAAACATAAAGACTTGGGATCCAAGGAAATGGATCTGAAAACTTGAAATAATGCCTTGTCCCAGTGTTCAATTCCATGATTTCTTTTGCAGTCTTTTGTTTAATTACTATTCTGTACAATTCATTTACCCTGTTTAGCAAAAAGGTTAAACTAGTGGCTGTATGCATTGTAAATATTCAGTAAAGATGAACATTTTAAAGACTTGCTAGACTTTCAAGTCAAGTATTTGTTGTTTCCCATGAAATTAAAATGCATTGGTCAGATATGTAACAGTAGTTAGCTAAGAACTATACAATCTTCATGGACTTATGTACACCATAAATTAATGTACAGGACAACAAAATAGGTATTTCTTACTAGATTGAGAAATCTTAAAATAAACTTATATGTCCAAAACTATCATTTCCTTCCATCAAAAGATTGGTTAGAAACTTCACTGAGAACACCTTCAGACCACATCACAGACATAATATACAATTCAAGTTATTAACTTTTTCCATTTAGGCTTACAGATCTTATAGATGCAACTATTTTAAAAGAAGAACAAGATTTTCATGGAAAAATATGAATTATACAGTAGTTATATTGAGTCTTTATTGCTAATGCACAAGGGGTTCAGAACCATAATGACGATATTGGGCACTTAAGTCATTAGGCTGTCATATTACAGCAAAATTATTTGTACTATATAATCAGTTTCCTTTTTTATATTACACAGATCTAAGCTTAGTTCATCTATCTTTGCCATTACAGTACTACTTTGTTGTTGTAAATACCTATTTTCTAAGGATGATTTGAGTACGTTCACTGTAGTTCAAGTTCATGTTTATTAGACCTTTGCTTTCCTAAAGCTGGGAAACATGATCGAGGGAAGTTTGCAATCTGCCTCACAGTGTCTTGTTTGATTATGTATTGCTTCACAGTGTCAATTGCTATATAGTTTATATTTTAAGTACTTACATGCACACTAAAAATTTCAAGGGGAATGGGAGCCAGTTCGCTTTTTTCTTTTTTTCTTTTTTCCCTAGCAACATTTTAATCCTATTCATCATATTTAAGACATGATCCTGTTCTTAAAATTAAAGTGGAATTCTATTGATATTCAACTTCTCTTTAGGCACTTTTAAACATGAAAACTTTAAAATGATATCTGATGATTATTTTCAGTATGAACAAAATTATTTGGAGGGAAAATAAAGTTGATCCTGAAGTCTTTAGCTGATAACCAAGGTGAATATGGCTTTGGTTTTGATAACTGGTCCTGGGGCTTCATAAACCTATTTGAAATGATAATATTATTGTTTAACTAGTCAAGCTGCTTTCTCAGAATTTACTTTTCTTGTATTCCATGTCATGATGGATTGGTTGTTTTGTTATTAATTCCTAGGGTTTATGGCACAATATAGCTCACCTGGCCCAAAGAATGTTATGGATTCCTTTGTGAGTGTGTGTGTGTATGTGTGTGTGTGTGTGTGTGTGTGTGTTTGATATAAAAGTTGAGAGACATATACACTTCTGAGTTGGAATAATTTTTGACTGAGACTATGTGAATTGATTCCCATACTGGGAAATGGCATACAAGTAAAATCAGTAGTCTATTCAAATCATTGTGCAGTCAAGTCAGCTAAATATATGGCAATTAAGAGCAAAACCAAATCTCAAATGGAACAAAACCAATTTATTCTGTAGTCAAGTATACACTATGTCTAAGCATGTATGTCTCCAATTATTCTCCCCAGACCAAACCATGACTTGGAGAATACATGTAATCTAGACTGTCTACCCAGTCTTTCCTTTATTGAAATAGATCATATGAAACTGACCCTTTGTGAGAATTTAAACTTTGTATTTTGTCATGAGTTTTTAAAAATATACTTCTCTTTAATAGGAAGGTCAAGTAAGCATTGCCACGTTGAAATTATAACTGTCGTGAGCACAAAAAGCACAGATTATAAACTTAAAGCCACTTTGAAATTATTATAACTGTCATGAGTACAGAAAGCACAGATTATAAACTCAAAACACCTAACTCCTGAAAACCTACAGTTAAGCCATTCACTCCTTCCAGATATATTTATTTTAGTGTTTGGGTATAAAACCAATTGAGGAGATGACTAGCATGTTCACAGGTGGCACACTGCAACAGAGCAGGACTTGACAATAGGCATACCAAAATTCAGAAGTCTAATTACTGCAGATAAAAGAATAGAATAAAACTCATTTGACCTGCTCTATCAACCTGAGATGCAGTGAAAGTCATCTTGCTTTTTTCTTAATTATTATCTCTAATGAATCACTCTGGATCCCCATACAAATTTTCCTACTGAGATACTAACATAAAGCCAGGTGGAGAAAGAATTGGGAATACAACTCACATCAGAAAATGTCTCTGGTTTTGGTGACTCTGATTTCTGTCATGGGCACAAGGCTTTGCAAGTTGAAAGCTTTCTCTTCTGACACACCACTGCCCACTGGTGTGATGAGGCTCTCTCTGACTCAGGTCACTGTACCAGCTGCAGTGATGCCCCACCCATGGACTCCAGGGAGTCATCTCTATACTGACACATGTCCACATTCAGCCGGGACATGCAGAGGCTTCCTCTAGAACTGCACTGTCCAATGTGGTTGTCACTAGTCACATGTGGTGACTGAGCATTCGAAATACCGTAGTCGGAATTGAGATGCACTGGCTATAGGTGTGACATACACACCAGATTTCAAAGACTTAGCACAAGAAAAATAATTTAAAATATCTCATTAATAATTTCCGTAGTGATTACATGGAGAAATGATAATACTTTGGATAGATGGGATTAAATAAAATATATTATTGAAATTAATGCCTGCTGGTTCTTTTTTGAGGCTATTACTAGAATAGTTATAATTACATATGTGGATGGTACTGGTTTAGGGAGTCTGCGATCTCAGCCACATGCTAGGCCAGAATCAGCCTCTCCAGGAAACTCAGCACCTTGCCCCCTCTTTCTTTCTTATAGATTGAAACAGAGAGTTGAGTTTATTATCCTCAACATCCTTGTCATTGTTATTATTATTATTAGACATGCAAGTTTTCTATCTTGATGATTTTTTTCCTTCATCTCTCATTCACCTTCCTCCTAATAAATACCATCTAGAATAATTTTAGTATATCCTTGGATGTATTAGTATCCTTAGAAGATATTTAATGTGTTTTATATATAAGTTCTTTTTTTATTTAAATAAAATAGGAAGAATAACAACATGATTTCATACTCATGTTTATAAATAGGTAAATAAGGAAAGAATACCACAACTTTTTCTAGATGTTCAAAGTTTAAAGAAAAGGGGGTCTGTTTCTCTTCTCAGACCTGTTGTGAATATACACTCAGATTGTCTTTCAATGATAATAGCAATTATAATTTTCCTTCTTTATAAAGTATTATAAATTACGGAAATTTACTTTCATGGAAAATAGGGTTTTATCCACATATTAAAAATGTTTTAAAAAAGGAATTAGAGATTTTATTTTTCTAAAAAAGGACTTCAGAGTACTCTTATATTCATTCAACTAATTTATATTGAACACTTATCATTTGCCCAGCACTGTTCTAGGGACTGAGATTAGAGGCTCTGATAAATAAATACAATACAATACAGGCAAAAATTCTGCTCTAATTGTGCTAACATTCTAGTGGAGGAAAAAAAAATATCAAAAAAAGAAGTAAAAGATATATTGGTGAGATAGTGATACTTAAAAAAAAAAACTTTAAAAACTTAAAAAATTTTTTTTTAAAAGGAAAGGAGATAGGGAACACTTAAGGGAGGAGAGGGCTGGTGATTTTGAGTAGAGAGGGAGAAGCTGTGAGTGACAAGACTTAGGGGAAGACCTGGGGAAGTGAGGAAAGTGCCTATGTAGATATCTAAAGAAATAATGCTCAGGTCAGAGGGAGCAGCATGTGCAAAGGCCCTGAATTAGGATGTGCTCAAGAAAGAGTAAGGAGGCCAATGTATCTATAAAGTAGAATTTCAGAGTGACAGTACGTATAACCAATCGTCTCCATCTGGTGGTATGGTATGGAAGCTCACCAAGAAGACACTCCTTCCAAGTTTTCTTTTACTCTACTGGTCAGAGCTAATCTTGCTTGAAAGTAGTGGATATGACCCTATGAACTGCAGCAGCAAAGCAAAGGATCTTCTGTCTACTAACCTATTCCATCACGCCAGCCCCTCACCCCCCTGCCACACACACTCATAATTCAGCTCCTCAGATCTTTAGATTTTCTCCAGAACTAATATTCCAGCTGCAATTAATCAAGTGTTAAGGGTCTTTATTTTTTTTAATAGAAAAAAGATGTTTTAGCTGTGATTATTAAAGGATGCGTTTGTGTGCCTTGAGGCTGCATGGCATGGGATGTACTTGCAACACAATTCTGATGACAGTTATCATGATATAAGGTAATGTTGCTGCCATATTTATCAAAACAGACCTCCTGCCATTTCTATTTGGTTAGACATAAGATTTCAATCTTAAGGTAATGATAAAATAAGAGATTTTTATTACTGTTATTTTTAAAGTTATTATTAATTAGCAAAAGTGGTAGTAGTAACCCACACCATACATTCACCTGGAAAGATTTATATTGGCAGCAAATCTATTTCCATCAAAGCTATAATTAATAAACACTCATGTGGTTAGAGAATTTGGTATACAACATGCAAAAAAGTGGAAATTGTTTCAGCAAACAATTTCTAGGGCTCTTCCTATACCATATGGACATAGCTCTTTACTGATAGCTAATATTAATATAGGCCTAACATAATTTTTATATACCTATTCCTAATGTCTTCAAGTATGCATATCTAATTTCTGTTTAGACATACGGGTATTGTAATTTTTCATTGTTAGTTCCCAAAGCCCAAGGACCAGCTCCATTTAACTCAGTTTTATGGAGTCTGGTGCAATCCGTAATTGTGTTAATGATGTTAGGAATGATGAAGATGAGGAAAAAAGGGAGGAAAATGACAAAGATAGCAACCTACTTGTGTACATACAAAGCATGTGGTCTTTTACATCATAATATTTAATGCTTATGATGTTGCAATTGAGATATTTGTATCCCCACTTTCAGATGAGGAGGTTGGAATTCAGGGCTGCAAAGTCACACACCTTCTTACTGGTGGATCTGTGAACTCAAGATCAGATCTTAACACAAAAGCCTTTGTACTTTCTACCATGCATTTTGCTCAGACACTATGCAATTATTATTTATTTATTTATTTATTTATTTATTTATTTATTTACTGACCACCAACTGTGTGTCAGGCTTGGTGAGAATATAGGGAGTATTATTAAATTCCAAACTGTACCATGAAGATCTGCTTTGCCCCACCCTCATTCTTGACTTCAACATGTATCCCAAGGGCAGTTTATTTCACGTGGCCACAGAATTGGCAAAATAAATATGTTTGCCAAAATGTTATATGACCCAGAGCATATAATTCTCAGTTGGCCATTCCCTCACAATGGAACAATTAAGTTCAATTTTCCTTAGCAAGGGCTCTGTCCCCCTCTGCTTTCTTAACCATTACATAAGCCAGCACCTGTTTGTGTTGTCAGGCATGTTTTCAGACTAAAGTCCACAGGTGGTTTTTCATTTTTTTTCTCTTTCGTGCTATTGAATGAAAATAGCTACACTTGCTTTCTGATGACTAATTTAAGGGAATATTTCCTGGTGGAAATTTCCTAGCTGAACTGCTTGACAAAACAGGGAGGGAGTCAGATCCTGCTAGAATATTTCTCTTTTACTCTTGGTTCTGCTTTGACAGTTTGAAGGATTAAGGAATAACAATGACAGTAGTTCTTATTATTACTCAACTCTTACCGTGTCTTTCTCACCATCCACAGCGTGTCCCTGTTGGAATAGATGCTGATGACTACATCTGTTGTGTTATTTAAAGTAGATCTTTAAGTCAAAATGAGGATGTGTGTGCGTTGCCTCGTTTTGAGTTTGCTTAATGTTTCCAACCATATTTTAGAAATAAATCCCAAATGCTTTTTTGCTAAGTGCATTTTCCTTTCAATTTTAAACCTATGTGTATTTTAAAGGTCATTTAATCCGCTCATTTCCAGTTCCTCCGGTCTTAAATCATCACTGTGTTATTTTATGTAAGAGGTACTTAATGTCTGAAGAAGCTTTCAGAGACCTTAAAAACCCAAAGACATTTTTTTTCCAAGACCAGAAGTTCTACTTTGTCAAGAGTAAACATGCTTGAAGAAAACCAAGATCTTAGCCTGTTCAATAGTCCAAAAGTTTGAATTTCAGAGGAGTTGGCACTCGGTGAAATGCATTTTCCCATCCATAGCTCAATCCTCTCTATCCCCTCCTAGTTTAGGCTGAAACACATGCAGAGGATATCCAGCAAAGCACTCTCCTCAGTGACATCTGTGTCAGGAGGAGTGTCCTGGCAATTGGTAGCAGGATCCTCTCTCCCTAGGGAAAGGGAAGGCTTAAAACCCCAAATAATAATAATCTATCACAGATTTCAGGTTACCAAAAGTTAAAGAAAAGGATAATAGCAAAACATGTAGCTTTGCTACATGTCAAGAGAAAGGCTACTGTAATTTCCCCTTTGGGGCATGCATTTTTCATGTTATTATGCAAAATTATGCATATAGATGTAAATATATTTCCATATTCTATTCAAAACTCTCTAATTCTAAATATGTTGAATAAAACAATCATATGATTTAATTTAGATTCAAATATAAAATTCCTGGTCACTGGAAGAACTGGGCCAGTAGTGGGCGCCTCCAGCAACAAAACTGGCTCCTCTGAAGCAATCTTTCAGATACAGGGGCAGTTTTTCTAATCACATTAAATCTAGGATTAGAGAGACATGAGGATATGCTGACAAAAACCCAGAAATGGTGGTTGAGAAACTTGAGTTGAATCTTTACCTTTCTGCTTCTTTAACTATGTGGCCTTAGGCAAGTGGCTTAAACAAGTTGGGGTCTTTTTCCTCACCTCAGAAGTTAGAAGCATTTACTCTATGTTCCCTCATGTTCACTCCAGAGTTAATATTTCATGTTTCTGTGACTCCACCACGAGCTGTGCCCAAGAATGGGGTTATCTGATGGTCAAAAACAAGAAAAAGCTTGGCAATTTGATTACAATGAACTCATTTAGAAAAATAAATATTGGAGATAATAACTGGTATTTGACAGAAAGTAAATCTCCCATCACTATTTTTTAATGGAAAGGAGAGTGAATCTGAAGGTGTGGCTGGAAAGCAGAGAGCAGTGTCATATGACCCATACACAGGGACCACCGTCTCAATACAGGACCCCAGATAGATTCAAAATGGACAACAAATAAAGCAGCCTGTATCCTCAATACATCAAGTGTCACAATGATATGTGCCTTTATGGGTCTTTTCCTATTTTTCCCCTTTTTTAGAAATGTATGTTATGAATTATGATTATTGCAATGGAGCCAAGTATTCACCGGGCTCCAGCTAGATCTTTGTTTAGCGAGCATAAGCTCACTGCCAGCTGCAAAGTGCAGCTGTCTGTCAGCATTTGTGAGGACAAACTGCTCCACTATCCCTGAACACTTAGCCATAGACTACATACTGTGTCCTCAGCTCTGCTCAGCATACCCTGTGCATTTTCAATACCCTTCCTGTGGGGGAGGGTATCAGTGGTTCGCACGCACATTTTGGAGCAAATAGTTAGAAGCTTATGTCAAAACGATTCCTCTGATAGAAGGTTCTGTCCCACTAAAACTATTTTGTGAGGGACTAACTGACAGGCCTGACATTTCCTGATCTTTCTCTGACAAAAGCATGGGAGGCTGCCACTGTCTTGAGGACATTGTGACCCCTGCAAAGAATGCCAAGAGAATGGACCCAAGGCCAGGAGCCTGTCTCAGAGCAAGGGAATGTGGGAGTGAGAAGGCCACAGGCAAGGGGCAAAGCCAGAGGAAGGGCATGGCCCCGGGGTGCTGAGTGCAGCCATTCTCCTGGGCCGCAGCAAGGAGCAGAAGGCAAGACTCAAAGGGAGCCTTATCTTGGGAGAA
Organism: Canis lupus familiaris; assembly: GCF_011100685.1. Taxonomy (NCBI): domain Eukaryota; kingdom Metazoa; phylum Chordata; class Mammalia; order Carnivora; family Canidae; genus Canis; species Canis lupus. The sequence goes on from NC_049240.1 coordinate 47,192,587, forward strand.
ACCCTAATCTAGAACTTGCAAGTAAACTTGGGACTCTGTTGCTTAATAAGAGGCTTTGAAGAATGAGCTATTTTGCTCATGTAGCATTTACCACCCTTCTAAGCAAAAAAAAAAAAAAAAAAAAAAAATTTAATTTCCAGCCACACTTAGCATAGTAGAAAAACTGGCAACATCATCCCACATTAATTCAGCATTTGTAGAGTTAACCAAAATCTCTCCTGTTTTATCATCAGAGTGACTCATGTGAGCTGTAAGGATCGTTTTTTAGAGGGGTGGCAATTTTAGGAATACCCTGAGAATTATGCTAAGAATTTAGGATTACCCTGCTTTCCCCAGGCATTTATATACAGTAAACTGTAAGCTTCTTAAGGAGTAAAAACTGGGGCTGAAGTTTCTTTGGGCCCAGGAATGCTCCCAAGACACTGCAGAAAGCATGAGATATGATCAGTCAGTACTTGTAGAAGGTATGTTTTTCAGGTTTTGCTTAATAATGATATTTTCAACTAAAAAAAAATAAATCTAAAATTCCTCCCACTCATGGAGTATTATGAGAACTGCTCTTTGTTATGTAAAAGCATTATTTCAGTAAGAAATGTGCCCTCTTGGGAAGAATGGAACAATGCAAATTCAGATTAATAATAAAACTGTACAATACATAGCATATGGCCAAAGTTGGCCTGAGTCACTCACTGGAGAAAACATTCTAAGGTTTGGGAAAAGTCACATCCCTGGGGGAGTACGTGTGTGTGTAGTGCTGTGTGTGTTTGTGGGCAGGGCAGCAGCGACCCAACATAAACACTTTCTTTCCCACAACTTAAACATACACACAATACTTAAAATAGTTTCATTCAGGGGTAGAAACCATGAGAGTCACAGGATCATTAAACAATAGCAAAGCTCTGTTAGTCCATGATCTTTCCATATTCAAGAGGATTGTAAAATAAAAACAAGACTCCGCAAGGGATCGATATTTTCCAAAGGAATAGCATCTTACAGTACAAGACTATTTGGCTTGCTAAGTGCCTTCACTTCTCTCTGTGTTATAGTTTGCTGCTTCCCTCATTGAGAAACCTTTTTGCTGGATGTGTTACATACGATGAGCTTGGGTGTTATAATAAACAGAGAGGAAGGCTCAATAATGTATTTCAGTTAGGAAGAAGCACTTGAAAGAAATTGGTTTTGCTATACACATGATGTGAGCCAATCAATAGTGGTTTAGTCTGACAAGCACTGTCAATATCCATTGTCACAGTTCAGAAAGTCTTTAATGGATAGTTCTTCAAAACCCAATGATTTCAACACATGTTCAAAGTCTTGAAATATACTCTACCTGGCAGAAATTAATCACAGATAAACTCTTGGGGTTGTATACAAGTATTCCTTTTTTTCAACTGAGAGCCAAATAGCAGTCAAAAATTCTATCTGTAGTAATATGTATTTAATTTTATGTAAATTAATAAATATTTAATTTATGCCGCAGCTAAGGTTATAATCTAATAATACCAGATACACAGTAAATGCCCAGAAAATGTTGAAAAAATAAGAGACACTGGGATGAGGATGAGGAGGGCAATTTTCATACGACCTGTTCTGTTCACTTACTATTACAATCATGATTGTGATAGAAAACATCTATCAAAACCTCATAATTCATAATTGTCAGTGTTTTAGTGAATGCTTATCACACGCTAGATATCATGCTGGGTGTTTTGCAAATATTGGGGCATTTAATTTATACAACAGTCTTCAGTGTGGATATCAGCCCGACTTACCAGATGAGAAAATAGAGACACAAAGAACTTAACATTACTTGAATAAGACCTGACCTCTGTTAAATGACAGGGTTGAGATTCAAATTCAAAATCCAAAATATGTAGTATTCAAAAGAGAGAGAAGAAATAAATGAGAGAGAAAGGAATGTATTTTGGTTTGGTTTGGTTTGGTTTGGTTTGGTCTGGTCTGGTTTGGTTTAGGAAGCAGCATTAGCTGTTAGAAGGAGGCCATCGATTAGTGGCTCTTGCCTGCTTTCTGCTTTCTCCCTAACTTCTGATCCTGAAGCTTCACTCCTATGAAGCAACCAGGAATAAAACAAGTTGACTTTCTGGTTGGGCATAGAGAAGACTGACATTTCCTGACTTGGCTGGAGAGAAGTGCTAAGGAGTTTACAGATGAGAATGCATGTGCTTGTACTATTGTGAGCTAGGTGTATGTCTGTCTTTGAAAAGGATTTGTGTGGTGACAGGAGTCAAGGACTTGAAAAATTGATAGATCTGGCTAGGTGGCTAGTCCATTTACTTAAAAAGGGAGTCCCAATCCCCACCCTACATCTCTACTTCTGTATTTATTCTTGTCTTGCTGCATACAGCCACCTGGAGCATGGAGACTGATTCTCAAATTTGCCTACAGCCCAATAGCAGAAGAGCTCAATTTGTGTTCGCGGTGGTTATGGCTCTGTGCAACCCAGATGCCATCTTCAGCTGTTCTGACTGGCAATCCAGAGAGCATTCAGCCATCAACTCTGTTACTGTCCTGCGATTCACTAATCTCACCTAAGGCAACTCATTTTCCCTTCTAGGCCTATAGTGATGCACACCACCTAGGATCATTTCAGCCAGCAGTTTAAGTACAGCAGATAATTTAAGTCCTTAGGTTGGAAGGATTGGAAGTACTTGACTATAGTAGGAGGCTATTGCCATCGCTCTACGTCCTTAGCACTTTGACAGCATTGCCAAACAGATGGAAAGGCAGGCAGTGGGGCAGGTTAGGAGTTCCCATGGGCTCGAAATCAGGCAGCCCTGCATCTGATTTTGGCTCTGCTGCTTATTTGCTACATGACTTAACCTCTCTGAACCTCGGATTCCTGATCTGTAGAATGGACAACAATAAGAGATCCCACCACACTGAATGGTTATAAGGATTAAATGAGACGTAGCATACTTAGTACAGTTTCCTGTCACATTGCCAGCAGTCTAAGAACATTAGTCATTATTAATAATACGAGTGATATTAGAACGATCAGATTGGCTAAAGTGGAAACTGAGTCTGCTTGAAAAGAATTAATACTGTAAATATTTAGATTGTAGGAAAAGTTAAATGTATATTTATTTATGTATCACATATAAAAATTACACATTACATATATCTTATATATATATAAATTTAACTTTTTCTACAATCTAAATAAACACTTCAGTCCTCTATTTCCTCTTAAATATTGATTATTTAGCCTAAGACTTCTCTCAAACTACCTATGCCTGTAATGCATACTTTTATGTTCTTGTTAAAATTTTTATGTCTGAAAAATTCAGGATACATCGTAGCATATTCTTGATCACACATAGCACCGGGAGTTTAGAGATTAAAGGAAAAAGCTTCAAAGTTGTCATATATTACTCTCCTCTATACCCTCTGAGAATACATTCTCACAAAAGTACAAACAAATACGCGCGCACAATATGTAGGGATAGCTCTCTCTATTTATGTCTATCTGGAAGGAAGATTTAAATACCACCCACCCAATTCAAATACTGCTGAGCATGGTCTAGTATCTGAGTCAGTATGTAAAATCAGCATTGAAATTGTCCAATACTCTTAAATATGAATATCATTTCATTCTCCAACTTGGCTTTTTTTCCCACAGAAATTTCAGCGTTAGTGTCCTAGAATCTTGCCATGCTGTTACCTCTACGGTGGAACTGTCATGCCTGCAAACTCTATTGTTTTGTTTTTTATTTTTGGTCTCCGATGTTCACATTCATCTATAGGGCTCCTCTCATTTGATTTGGCAGTGGCCTGTTTTCTATCACCAGGAGAGAACCCATTCCTGTATTTAATATATGATCTTTTCTCATGGAAAACATATTTCTACTGCCTGGTGCCCTTTGTCTGGATTAATGCCCTATGTAATTTTTTCCCCTTTTTTAGTAATTTCACTTTCAAAATCAGCTACTGCCTTAACTCAGTAACCACTTACTTTATTTATGAATCTTTCAAAGTTTTGAACAAATGACAAAGTTTTACTGACACTATCGATACATAAGAAGACAAGAAAGAATATTTAGTCAATAGAAGATGTCTCAATGACCTGAATCTTTACATCTGATATTGTGTCTGATTCCATTTCAGGAAAAAATGGATCATTTGTCTTTACACACACTACACGTTTTTGTTATTTAGGTATATTTTTTTCTGTTCTTTTTTTTAAAAAAATATGTAGTATTTCTATAACCTTTGATGCAAATATCTTTTGGAATTCTGGTTCACAAAAAGAAAAAACAGAGTTAAAATTGAAGGCAAATTACATCTGTGGTAATATTACTCAATATTTGCACTACAGAATTGAAGTTAGCATCATCATCATTATCATCATCACCAAAAGAAAGTTATATAATTCAAAGTCATACTAAATGCTAAATTTAAACAAAACACCTTGACTCACACTCTAGAAATACGTTATCAACCAAGACACACCTCAAATATATTATTAGCAAAATAAAAATATTAGGCCTATACATGAAAGACAATGGAGATTTAGATCCTAGACAGATGAACGCATTAGAAGTAGAACACATGGACACATCTATTACTGAGAAAAGTAGTCGTGGAATTTCCATATGGCTGAGTGACAGGGACATGACAGTAAACTGCCAGCACTGAAAATGGAAAAAATACGGTTAGATTTGACCATTTACACTAGATAATTTAGTCTAAAAGTAAATGTCTTTCATTGTATGAATTCTCACCTTTCTTTAAATGGGTAGATAGCATAAATATGAATCATTGGATAGATACCCTTCTGTTACAACTGATCATTTATTTTGTATTCCTATAATATCTAAGTGGGAATTAAGTGGTTAAAAAAAGAAAAAGGACTGCTGTTAAAATGCTCTGCGTTCCCCCTTCCAATTATTTCCAGATTTAATCGTGATTTGTGTTTTAAGTAAGTCACTTAAAGTTTCAATAATTTAGTTTCTCAGGCTACGAGTTGGGGGTTGAAATTATGACTTCTATTTACATTGAGCATGTGGAAGAAAGAGATATTAAATGACCAGCAGTATATTAAGCCCAAACTTACCCTTTCTGCCCACTCTGACACAAGGAGTTACGTGCAAAGTTTTGCAAGCTCTAAAACCACATGCTGGAGAGGGCAAAGCAGTATATATTACAGCTTCATGAATTAGCACAAGCGTGTATGCCCTGTAAAGGAATCAGGCAGGAGGCTGAAAAGAAATTTTTAAAACTTGATTTCTCTTTTCAGTCAATTTTGAGTAATGCATTCTTATTTCAGTAATTTAGAAAGTGGTACAACAGGGCAATTTCTGATTAAAAAAAAAGTCATATTGGAAAATATGAGTGGAGACAATTCGGAACTTTGTTGTGTAATCCATGAGATGGTTTGAGAAGTGTTTTTGGAATCTCTTGGGATTAAGAGCCTGATATAACCTTATTTTGTCATTTCATTCTTGAACTCCCTCCCCAGACACTTTGCTGTGGTAAGATGATTGTAACTGTTGCCGGCTTTGCCCTGAACATCTTTCTAGATTCATGGTGTCACAGGAGCTCTCAGCAGCTAACACAACTATCGGTCTACACCTGATGTTGATCCCCATGTAAAAACTAACCACAAAAAGTGACAAGTAGCCTAGAAAGTTGTTTGTTAATAGCATTTCCTTTAGCAACATTTCTGAAACGTTAGCTCTCCAGTATTTCCAAATTTAAAGAAAAATAATAACAGCATGTAAGTGTAACATGGGAATACCGTGAAAACAGCAGTTTGGCAGGGAAAGGGGATATTTCAAAATAAGGTCCCCAGCAAGAAAAATTCTGGCAGATGCACAATTCTGGATCGTATTATCCAAACCGTTGGATTCTGAAAAAATTTGAGGGTTTTCTTTTGTGGTTTTCATCCCTTAATAGAATGGTAGTGAATGTTGATCGTTCAAACTGTGTTGATTCCCCCCCGCCCCCCATTACTAACGTTGAAAAATAAATATACAAAGGGCACTTGTTACAATAAGCTTTCCCACCTCTAGAGGTGGTTTTAACACCGTAATGGCTGTGTCGGGTATAAAACTTGTGTTGTGCTAATGCATATTCTCATATGCAATAATATTTATTGCAAATCATCTTAAAAAGCCCTCAATCCTTGGGGTGATCTAACATATAGAGAAGTTGAATCACCATGTTATACACCTGAAACAAATATAAAAATTGTGTGTCAACAGCACTCCGATAAAAAATTTTTAAAAAGCCCTCGATTCTAATTATTCTTTGGTGTGAGCAGCTTTAACAGCAATTAAATCTCTCAATGGGTTAAGAACAGGACTGTGCTCAAACCTAATGCCTTTGGCCTGTGTATTGAGACTTAAATTGTATATTGTTATTGAAAATTCTCAGGGTTTCAAAAATATTCTGTTTGGACTTGAAAGAAAAACTCACGCATCGATGGAAAAAAGAGGAAAGCATAAAGGAAATAAAAGTAAATTCTAGAATACTTGGGGAGCTAATCCAATTCAGGTTAACTTTTTGTGGAGATAAAAATATGTAGAACTAAGAGTGATTCCCCTTTATCAGATTAAATGGTTTAGAATTTAAACCCATATTTCTTCAGTCTCTTTCCTTTTTCGAATAAAAAGTTTAAATGGGAATGGAAAAAAAAAAAAAACCTGCTCATTGGCTTAACATAAATCTTTAAATTGCAGTAAACTTCACCCTCAAAAAGTAGTTGAATCTCTGAGGAAAAAGAAAAGGCTGAATTCTATTTTTCATAAATGATGGATTATTGTACCACACTGTGTATTTTCCAGTAAAGTGTCCTTTTATTTGCACTGTGTGATTACAAGTTTCTAAAAGTATGTGTGGGGTCACTTGGGTGCTGTGGGAAAATGGAAGGAACACTGTTCTGTTAAAATCAGTAGTGAAATCAGAAGCAAACTATGTCCTGATTATCATAGGCATGTGTTTAAATTTTGCCTTCCTTAATTGGTGATGTTGTATTTACTTAAAATGAACAATTTGGCAAGTTTTTCTCCCTTGACAACAGAAAAGCGTAAACTGTTTTATAAGTTTGGCTGTTAAATTCAGATTTGTAAACCACAATATTCAAAGACTTTTAGCGCTGTTTACAGGGACCCCAAGATGGACTTGACTTTATAACCATGTGCTTTTTACATTTTTAGTTCATATTTATAGCGCTTTCAAGTTATTTGCTTAATAAAACGTATGCTATATATTATAGTCATCTATTGACTTTAACTTCTGCATTACTCTTCTTTGAACAAAATGAGGGGAATGAATGATGGTAAAGGCATGTAATTTGACTTGTCATCTAAGGATGATTATTTATGGCATCAGGAAATAGAACTGGACACTCTAGTCTGTCTCCAGGAAAGTCATCATTAGAGGCAACTTCGGAGAGTTAGGCTGTGTTAAAACCAGTGTGATCACACCCAAGACTCTGCTACTTTCTCAGTGTTTGTGAGAGGCAAACAAGACAAAGCATTTAAAAATGTTTTTCCATGTTCTTTGAAAAACCAGTGTACCTTACATGCATGTCTCGCATGTAGAGCCAGATGGTGATATTGAAAACAATATATATGTCTTGTATTTTATATATAAAATATTTTGTATATATTTCACAAGTGTTTTCTATATATTTTATACATAATATTATAATGGTAAATAAATAAACATATATTCACACAGTTATGTAAATATTTCCATTACATATATTTCTATATATTTAAATATGCATTTATTCATATGCATGTGTTTAAATACATATTTATATAATAGATATAATTTTATATATTATTTTCATATATTATCTATAAATATGTTCTCACATATTTAACATAAAAATGTAATAATATATAAAATACAAAATATAAAATATATAAATATATTTTGTGTTTATAATATATACTTTTATATTTTAAATATTTTTATACTTTACAGATTTAAAATTATGAATAATATAAAAATATTATGTATAAAACATTAGAAATACTATTACCAGAGGACTTAAGGGATTCTGAAAAATATAGTTCACTGTATAATTATTTTCATAATCTTGTATTTATGCTGTCTGTACTCTCTAATCACATCATTTTAACTAGTTCTAAAAAAGCAAGAAAAAAATGCCTCTTTGATTCTGTATTCCTGGGCATTCTGTCTTGGAAAGTGACAAGGTTTTGAGGTGAAACTAGAAATAGAAAATATTACCTTTGGTAACCTGTGAAAATTTAGATTGATAATGCGTATTATTTCAAAGCAGGCTTGAGACTGAAATTACCCTGAGAAGATTTTTTTTTTTTTCCTGAAGGATGTTAAGTGTCTCTTCAGCCTCCAATACTAGAACCCAGACTATAGGGCTTGCATAGCTGTCAGTTGGAGCAGGTCATATGCAACTGGCGGTCACTGCAGTGACTGGACCTAGATAAAAACTGATAGGATATCATGTGTCAGCACAGTATTTAAGATGCTCGGAATGACTCTTCCAATCATACAAGTTAGAATCATCAGTTTATGCCTGATATTCATGGTCCTATAAAAGCATGGGTTGCTTGCATGGGTTCTCATGGCACTTGCAGTTTTTCCAAAATGATCTGAGGTCAATTATTCCTCTAAGATCCAGAAGTCTTGTACTTCACATCATGCTGTATTAAAATTACATAGGCCTTATGTGTTTTTATCCACAACGGTTAAATCCAGTAGTGCCATATATGTACTAGGTAGTCAGTTTGTGTTTGTTTATTTTTTCATCGCCTAGCATTACTGTCCAGGAATATAATGTGAGCCACGTTTGTAATTTAAAATCGTTTGCTAGCCACATTTTAAAAAGCAACAAGAAATATGTTTTAATAATATATTAATTTTAATGATATATTTATTTACCAAAAAAATCCAAAACATTATTGTTTCAACCTCTGGCACAGCCTGCATTTCAAGTGCCTAATAGCCCCAAGTGAGTAGTGGCTACCATGTTGGACAGCACAGATCTAAAGCAGTGCTTCTCAATTTTAAGTTCAGATACACATGGAAAATATATTTGTATAGACCACTGGAATAAATGGGCAAGACTACTCATAACTGACAGGAACTGCTCCTGGGGTGCAGGCTGCATCATTCCTACTCAATTACCCTGAGTGCTGAGGACATCCATAACGTAACCCTATACAATTGTTATGCCAAGCACAACAGTTGGCAATCTCCAGTCTACAGCAGTGGTTCCCAGCCTCTTTAAGTGATAGACTCTATAATAGTGGTTGTACTTTTAGGACCAATTCCTTTAATAAACAGATAGCAGTTAGATACGAGGTATATGATAGATCAGATATTTGAAATATTATATATATATGCATATATAATAGGTAAATATATATTGTTTATATATGCTATTTACTATTTACTATATACTATGTATATACATACTTTATACTATTTATACTGCATATATTATAGCAGATACCAGATAGATGATAGAACAGATATATATGTTTAATATACTTAAATATAACATAAATATATGTACTATTTGCTATATATATCCATTATATATATATGCTATTTGTAAAGAGATATATTATTAAAATAATATATATATATATATATTTGCTTTTCACAGTTTCTTTTCATTTTCTCAGTATGTGAGTAGACCTTCCACCACCAGTAAATGAGAACTTAAACAGATCCTATAACCTTTCTTATCATTTTAAGGCAGTGATTCTCAACAGGGAACAATTTCCCTTCCCCTCCCCCAAGGAGACATTTGGCAATGTCTAGAGACATTTTTGATTGTCATAACGAGGAGGGGTTACTACTGGCATATTGAAAGTAGAAGCCTAAGAGGCTTCTCAACATCCTACTTATCCTGCACAGGACAGCCCCCTTCTACAAAAAATAATTGTCTGTCTCAAAATGTCAATAGTGCCGGGGTTGAGAGCCCTGCTTTAAGGTAATATAAAATATTATGGTCCAGTTAACGGGCAAGTATTATCTCAATTTGGTATCTAATAGAGCTAATCCCATGTGATAGTCTAAACTCTGAACTTAATTTAAAATTAAAATTCCACTCTTCAGCTAGCTGGAAGGAAGGCAAGGTATTTTCCTTTTTACTGTCCTTAGCTGTACGCTTCACCCCAAATCCTCATCTTGCTAACATGTTTACTACTACTTTGTGGTGAAAGCTAGGTGCAGGAGGATGCAAAAATGTTCTTACTTGATCAGCCATACTCTGGGCCAGGTTTATAGCAGACATTCTCCTGTGGGCACTTTTGTGGGTTCTTTGGAGACCCCACAAGGGACATTTGACTTCAAGTCCTCTAATTTGGGCAATTAATTTTCTTCCAGTTGCAGTTCTCTCCTGTCTCTCTCTTTTTTCTTCTGAGATCCTTCAGAGGGATGGTTCATGCTTAGCTTTCATACAATGATAACTTAGCAAATATTTGGTATCCAATAGCTACTTTTTAAAAATTTAGTTGATTTAAAACCATTCTACTTTAAATGAGTAAATGAGCTCCTGATATACTTTTTCACTATCCATTCATTCACCAATACTCCAATAAATTAGATATCAGATAAAAATCTTATGAGACTGTTCCCATATCCAAACTTGACCTTGGACAATTTACTGAACTTCTCTGTCTCAGCTTCTTCCTCTTCAAAATGGATAGAATTATTTTACATATTTCAAAAGATCATTGAGAATTGATTCAACAAATATTGAGTGAAGATTTACATTTACATGCTGAACAATGTTTGAGGTATTGGGAACACATTTGTGAACAACATTTACAAAAGTTTACAAAAATCCCTGCCCACCTGGAGCTTACATTGCAGGAGAATTAAGTTAAATCGTGTTAGATTTTAGAAAAGTGTCAAGTATGTAGCAAGGTCTCAGTACATTTTACTATATTATTATTAATCCAATTGAATTATTGGCTTATTCTAAAATAGAATTTGAGAGGCAAAGACCTCTACGTACCTAAGAAAGTGCCCCCCAATCCTCCCAACAACTGAGTTAAGACAAGGAAGGCCCAGCCAAGATCTATGATTTTATAGAAACAATGAATTCTTATCAGTTATAATAATGAGATACCTTGAATGTGTTTAGACACTATACTTAATGAAGATCCAGACCTTACGTGTTATGTTCATCATGGAATTCACAGCCTTTAGCATGGAGCCTGATAATCCAGAAACATTGAGCTAATACTTTTTCAGGAATGAATTTGAGATACATCTAACTTTGAAGATAGAGGTTAGGATAGGAAGCAATGAAGACATGGAAAAATGTGAAGCAAATTTGTTTCAGAATTTTTTCTAGAACTGGTGGTAATTTCACATCAATAAGAAAAATAGGGGTTGCTTTGGTGGCTCAGTGGTTTAGTGCCTGCCGTTGGCCCAGGGCGTGATCCTGGAGTCCCAGGATCAAGTCCCACATCAGGGTCCCTGCATGGAGCCTGCTTCTCCCTCTGCCTGTGTCTCTGCCTCTCTCTCACTGTGTCTCTCATGAATAAATAAATCAAATCTTTCAAAAAAAAAAAAAAGGAAAATAGGAAATATCTACTTGAGTTAACATAAAATAGATAATTGAAAAAATTATTTGGGCAGGCAGGACCTTTGAAAATGCCTGTATTACCTACAGGCAGTATATAATCTTAATTAATTGAAATGAACAATTTGAAGAGTTTTTACTCTAATTTAGATGAATTTTTCTTTGACCATAATTCTGTGTATAGAGACAGATAGGTGGAATTATGCAGATAAAGGTTATCATGTTAAATATGAGCAAATGAGAGGGAAAATAAATGGTGAATGTATGAAACTAACCACAGTCTCATTGCACATTCATGTGGCAACAGAGCCAATATTTTCATACAGGCAAATTTTTACTCATATGTTGTGTCTAAACAGAAGGGTTTGAGCTATTAATTCCAGTAGTTCCATAACTACTGCTTTCTATTCATATTCGAATAAAGTAATAATTATAAAGGAGACATTTACCAAAAGCTTTCTTTTTTTCTTTTTAATCTCCAGTGTTCAGACTGCATCATAGTGCTTCCGATACAAGCGACAAAAACCGAGTTAAAAGCAGATTAAAGAAGTTTATCACCCGAAGACCTTCCCTGAAAACTCTGCAAGAAAAGGGACTTATTAAAGGTATAGGACATTTTATACTTTTACTGTAGCAATGATAAATGAATATGCCTCTGTGTCCATAGCTATTCAGCTCTAAAGAGATATTAGGATATTTTATTCTTCTTAGGTTGTTCATGGAACGTTCTGCTCTACAACAAAGGGGAAAAAAACCAAAGCAGTTGTCCAGAAAACTAATCCTGAGAAAATAAAGGTTGCAACGCAGTGTCATTGAAAACAGTACCTAGTTTTGCCCTCTGTGGAGCTGGGCTCCGCACCAGGGAGGGGGGCGGCTGGGTAGAGGAGGTATCCTAGGGGCTCATTAGAATGAACCCATGTCACCATGTGCCTGGACAATCCTGGTGCCCACCTATCATCCCAGCATGCTTAGTAGCAGCAGTCCTTTCACTCTCAGATGTGTCCTGATTTGGATAATAAGTTACCTTGTCACCCCTCTCTGAAGTGAGCACTGGGACAGAAGTCTAAGGCAAATTAGTGTCATGGAAATTTATGGATTTGGGAGCTGGAGAACTAAGCCCTCAATTGAAACTGGAATAAGTAGGTATAATATATATCTAAATATATCTAAAGTAAAGAACAAACTAGTCTAGACTGCCCTAGCCGCCACGATAGCCAAACATAGACTCTGGCCCTAGACTAATCAGAATTCAGAATCTGGTTCTACCTCACTCGTATTGACATTGAGCAAGTTATGACCTCCTGAACACCAGATATCTCATCTGTTAAATGGGGGTACTTATACCCACCACTGAGAGGGCCGCTGAGAGAAATAAATGAGATAACCCATGTAACGCATTTAATAGAGTCTCTGGAACATAAATATTAAACAAATGTTCTCTGCTATTAATGCTATTATTATTCACTACTGCTGTTACTGTTAAGGTGCCAAGGGGATGAGAAAGAATGAATGCATACATAGAACCAGTGATAAAACAGATTTCTATAACTGGAAGTCACTTATAAATTACACAGGTAAAACATTATTTTCCTAACAAGAAAGTATGTGCAGCAAGTCCATCATTTTCCCTGTTTTTTTTTTTTTATTTTCTAACTGATGGATGTATTTTGCAAATTGAATATAAGAAGAAATTTGAACCTGGGCTAAAATATCTTTCTGAAATACATTCTGAGAACAACACTGAAAGACTGATCCTTATGGGAGTCAAAAGGTGATGTAATGCCTAATCATTTCTCAGGAACAGGGTGAAACAGATCTTAAGATTTTCAGCAATACTTAGCATGAGAATTACTTAAATAGGTTATAATAATCGTGTGTCCTATCAATTTCAGTTCACTTTTAAACAGGGGGACTTAGGGCAGCCCCGGTGGCTCAGCAGTTTAGCGCTACCTTCGGCTCAGGGCCTGATCCTGGAGACCCGGGATCGAGTCCCACGTCGGGCTCCCTGCATGGAGCCTGCTTCTCCCTCTGCCTGTGTCTCTGCCTCTCTCTCTCTCTCTGGTCTCTCACGAATAAATAAATAAAATCTTTCAAAACAAAACAAAACAAAACAAAAACAAAAACCAGGGGGGCTTATCACAAGAATCATCTGGCATTTTGAACCAATTGTGAAAGGTGAAATTTTATGAAGCATGGACATACATATCACTAATAGAGTGGAAAATTCTTAAAATGGAAGGATTTGGGGGTAGAACTAGCACTTGCTTTGGCAATCCTTGGACTCTTACTCTAAAGATGTCCTTTTCAGGGCCACCGACAATATTGGATTCAACAGATTCAACTTCATATAATAATATACCAGTACCTTCAGTTTTATCTTGGAACGCACCCCATCGATTATCATTTTCTTTGAGGAGATTCAGTTGCAGTTTACCTGCCACTTTGGGAAAAATAGAAAACCAAATTGAGCTCAAACAATCCCAATCTGACATACAGTCCAGATTTTTCATGACTGTGGCAAAATGGAAAGGGTTTTAATTCAGTGGCAGGGTCTGGCTCCAATCAAAATGCTAAAGAATTAACAACTACAGTGCTCCAGCCGTGGTCTCAGAAAGCAGCAGATGAACTGGATGCCTAATGCAGTTTTCATACTGATGTAATGGAACCACTGAACACACTCCGATGTGTACATTTCCTATCTTAGAGCTCCATTAAATTTCCACCATAGCTGACCCATGAGTCAGTATTCATTAGTAGGGCTATGGAAAATCTATGTGAAATTCTGATTTGATAAGCTTCCATTGTTGTCTTCAGTGGAATTTTCTTCCAAATACAGATCAAGTTATGCAAATATAATCACTTCTTGGGCTTGTTTCAGTTTTAACTGTGAATTTTTAAAAAGCGTTTACTGATTTTTCTTTTCTTTTCACTGAGTAAAAAGCATTAAACCAATTTTTAAAAATACAGGCCCAGTCAAATTTAGTACTTTCAGTCTATAGAAAATAGAAATAGCAAAGTTAAGGCAAAGACTTAGAAAAAGCAACGGAATCGGGGTTTTTGATCAGTTATGAAAAATTATAGAAGATAAATGAGTGATTAATGGTTAAATGCCTTCTCCAAGTAAAAGGACTTAACTCTTTCGAGGCGAAGAATTACTCAGAAAGAGAGATAATGGCCTTTAAAGTGGTCTTCTGTGTACCTGCCCACAAGAATATGTATCAAATTCTTTCAACCGTTGAATCTGCTAGATCTGGAATAAAGGCCTTCACAACATGATTCAGGAAAGCTGTGGTGACTGTTTGGGTCTTAAAAGTGCATTTCCTGACACCTGGGAGTGACTCTGCAAGGCCATAGCCACTTTTCAAAGTGTTTTTTACTCCTCTATGTAATGTTGTCAACAGGTTGAGAGGCCCAAGCTTTGAAATCAGCCAGCCTTTCCTGAGCACCCACAACGGAGCAGGAAGGGCTGTACCTTCTTGACTTCATAATGCCCAGCAGAACTATATCCACGAAGCACTTTATCTGAAAAGAGACTTGTCCCAATATTACACAATCTGAACTCGGTCGCAAACCCTTTCTTCTATATCTGGTTTTTGGACTCGCAGAGACCCGGCCAATACGTGATTTCATTGGCTAGAAGCTAGGTCTGGAAACACTCCCCTGATGGGGCTGCATCTTCTAATTTCTTTAATAGGACTAACGAGAAGGGTATATTACAATTGCAAAAAAAGGGCCAGCCGGTAATTATGGATGGGCACTCAATGGAAAGAAATCTTGACAGCTCAAGTGGTTGTAGCACTCCTTGCACCATGGTGGTGATAGCTTCTGGAAAGCCTTCAGTTTCTCCAAGTGCTTTCACATTTGCCAAGGGAGTGGCAAGTGCATTCTAAATGTGTAAGTTTATTGCATTGAACATCTCATCAGAAATAAAACTTGAATCAGTTTAATATGTAAATTATAGGCAAGAGGGTACATTTTAGAGTGGTAGGTATGTTTGTACATATTTTCTGCCTGGTTTTGGAACTGGATTAATAGCTCTTTAGTGTCAGCCAAACTACCTTATATAATCTTTCAAACAACAGCATTAATATCCAAGAATAGAAAACACTTGGCAATGCAATTTCTAGGAAGGATAACAATTGTTTGTTTTTTTTAGAAGCAATTGGTATTTCCTTATATCAAAGTGATAGAATTAGAAAGGATTGTATGTTTAGAAAGTAGTTTCTTTCATCTTCATGTGGATAAAACCATAATGGATGGTATTAGTAGAAATTGAAAGCAATTCTGTAACACTTTATTTTGTAATCACTATATTATAAAGGAAACAACCTGTTTAAAGATTCTATAGTGTGCTTCTAGGATTTATGATGAAAAGCAGTGCTTTCCTGCCTCATCCCAGTTTTGCTCCTTATGAGGCACCACCTGGCACTGTTCCATGCGTAGTTCGGGGGGTTGACTCCATAACCTACGTTAGTATTATTTGGAGATATAGGTCAGTTAGTTTTTGCCAGTATCTTCCTTATCCTTCATGTCATAATGTCTTGACTTATCAACCTTAGATGTGATCTCAGATATCTTTCACAGTAGACATGAATTTGACTCAATTAAACCAGACCTCAACTACCTGGCCCTTTTCCTCCCCAAATATAGTCAAATACAGCAAGTCTTGGCCTTTCTGTTGACTTTCTCTATAACATCCAATTACTTAAATCTGTACTTATTGCTCTAGTAACCATGGAAAACTGAGACTTCGTGCCTCCATTGCCCAGACAGGAAGTTTACTGTCCTTTCCTCTCTCATCCCTTCTGTCTTTGCTATTGTAATTCTTGCTTCTACATCATAAAAACTCAGTATTTCACAGCTTTCTATAATTATGACTCATTTATAGATTGGCTCTAAAAGCTAAAAACCAAAGAAACAGCATTTGTACAATTACAATTATGTAAGGTTGCTTTCTGCAGCTTGAAGTACTAGATTTCATTCTCTATTCTTATAATATCATGACCTCTGTGATCTGTACAGAGTAATCCTCCTGGATCATGGTGAAAAAGACTCTTTCACATTTGAAGGTTGCATTAGTGCATTTATGCTGTTTCTCGACCACAATCAAGTCCTCCATTTATCCCCCATATCTTGGATCTAAATGTAAAGAAAATCAGGCACCCGCATTTACTTTATATTGATCATGTAAATATTCCGGAATCCCTGACCAAGTCATGTGCTAGATTGGATTAACATATCCACGGGTTCAATATTATGACTTAATGAGCCATATAAATTAGAATGTTCTTATTTTTTTAAGTTTTTAATTCCAGTTAGTTAACATGCAGTGTTATACTAGTTTCAGGGGTACACTACAGAAATACAGCCCTTCCGTACATCACCCTGTCCTCATCACAAGTGTCCTCCCTAACCCCTATCACTTATTTAACCCATCCCTCCACCCCTCTCCTCCCTGTTAACCATCAGTTTGTCCTCTATAGGTAAGAATCTATTTCTTGACTTGCTCTCTCTCTCTCTTTGTAATATTCTTATTTTTGAAGCTTATGCTTCATCACTTCCTTACAATCATGCTATCTTTTAGTTTGATATAATTTTTGGGGGTGAATTTCTCGTACAGATTTTTTTTCCCCACAGAGTTTCATTTTTTCCTGGTCGCTGGGCCTTTATGTCACCAAGGACTTCAATCTTCTCAAACAGTCTGTGTTTTCTAGTCTGTGACTCATGGCTTTTTTTTTTTTTTTTTTTTTCTCTAGAATATCTTCTAAACTCCTTCCATTACCTTACTTCATTTTGGATTGGTTGCTTTTTGGTCTTCACCTTTATCACTCTGTGATTCTCTTTTACTGAACTTCTGAATCGTATTCACTGTCTTCTGAATCCACACCTTTTCTTTCTTGTTTTAATTCCTTACATTACTATGTAACAGCTTCTGATAACTTATTTAGGTAACATGAGACTTTGTCTAAAAATATCTTCAGTATATCCACATACTTGCTCAATAGTGTAGTTGGGTATAGAATTCCATTGCTTCTAGAATTCAAAGTTGCCGTTTCCATTCTTACTCCTGTTACTTTGAATATTTTTCTTTCAGAATCATTGGGAATTTTTGTCTTTATTTTGAAATTCTGTAATCAAGATAATGTATATAGTTGGCAGAATTTAACATTTATTCTGCTTAGCACTCAACTGTAAGAATTATGATTCTCTTGGGCTCTGAGTTTTTTTTCTCTTTATCACTATGTTGATACAACCTTCCCATCAGTTTTCTCTGGTTCTTCTTTTGGGATCTTTATGATATGAATATTAGATAATCAAGATTTATTTTTCTCATATTCTGAAAGAATTCTCAATTTTATCCCTTGTCTTTATTAATTTATTTTAACTTCAGCAGTTATATTTCAATTTGCTAGAGTCTTTCTTATTCTCAATCCTTTTTTTTTTTTGCTTATCCCACTTTCTCAAATGCCATAAAGGCAGAAACTTTGTTGCCCATGTTACTCCCATACCTAATAGTGAGGCTGACACTTGGCACTTAGCGTTCGATAAATATTAATTAATAGAATAAGTGACAAAAAAAGAAAACAGATTACATCTTTTTTTCTAACTTATCCAAAGATATAAATAAAAATTGGTTATTGTTGTTTGGACTTTCTTTTTACTTTTTAAGATGTTATGTCCTGCTTTTTAAATCATTAATTTTATCTAGGTATTTTTGTATTTCTATGACATTAGTGACTTAGCTCAAATGTCTGGTGGGCAATGGTCATTCATTTTATTACAAAATGAGTCTCCACAAAGACTAGCTGAAGCTCTGTGCACATGGATAGAGCTTGTTAATAATATGGTTTTGCTGTAGGGTGGATGTGTGGGGACTCTCACACCTGCCTCAAACATCAAATATTTATGAAGACTATGGAATGCCTTATATATTCTCAATAAACTTAATCAATCTTTACATATTTTTATGTGATGATAGAAAAATTTTCTGCTCCATTATACAATTCAAACAACTGGGTTTATTTGAAAGTACAGAAGCTTTAGAATTCGACTAAGCTAGGTTTAAAGCTGGGTTCTGCCTTTTACCAGCTATCTAACTTAATGTTTGGTTACTGAATTTTTCATCTATGAAAAATACAACATAAAATTTAAATGGGATGAAATGTGGAAGAACTTCACACAGTGACAGTCTTATCTTCATTATTTAGCAATTTTCTTCCTTCCATCTTTCTTTTCATCTTCCATTCCTTCCCCATTTTTCCTCTTCTTTACTTTCTTATTTAGGTTTATGAAGCAAATTATGATCAAAATGACCCTTGGAAAACATTTTCTCTAGCATTCCTTTAAAATTTGGGAAATCAGTCCTGGGAAGTGTCAAGGAAAAGCAGTAGTAACTTGCTTACTTCAAGGCAAGTGCGTAGATAATTTATGGTTGGCTCATATTTATCTTTTTCGTAATTTTCATCATGGTACTCTTTATACATAAATGGGCATAAGCTAATTTTCTTTTCTAGCTACACCCATTTATACAGTGTCATCTAATTGCAGGAACATTTAAGTAATTACTCACACAGACACAACTAATTGTTTAAGGTTTCCGTCACATGAGAAAATAATGTCTTTGAAATTATAGTACTTTTATAAAATGTGTCAATTATATTGAGAAGTAAAGAAAGATTTGCCATTCAAATTGCAGATACAAGTTATCAGCCCTAAACTTTCAACAGTCATCTTGATGAATAGCAAAATCATTGAGTTAAGAGGAAAGCATTTTTAAAATAATTTGATAGAACAGATGTGTGATGGAGTAACCTACCTGTCACATTGCTAATTTAAGCAAAACATTTATAAGCAACACTAACAATATACCTTTGGGTAGAGATATGCTCCAATTTTGCCATTTTATCAGTGTTAGTCTGAAAATAATTGTATTTGAATTTATATACTGGGGCATGGGTCTATCATTGCTTGGGCCTGAAATATTCCCACAACTTCCACAATATGCACTAATGTGCTTAAAAATATCTCGTAAATCTTCTTTTCTTTAAACTTCCTTATGGTTCATAATTGAACTGTGATCCTTACGTGTGAGCTATGTCATGATTTAATATTAACCAAAATTAATAGCCAACCTTAAGCTTCTTTATCTTGGCCTACAAGCTTCCTGGTTCCTTTGCATTTACAGTTCCCAGGCAGTTTCTGTTATTTAAAGGCTCTTGGGAGCAAATGTGTTGGTAATAGAGTACCACATTGCTAGCTTTTGTTCAATAATAAAATACAGGTCACCATGAGAGATGGTAAATGTTGAGGAAAAAGTGCACCTGGGTAGCAGGTTAAGCCCATGTCTTTTAAAAGCCCGTTATTCAGGGAGGAAATGATCCAGGTCTTATGAGATATTAAAAGCAGAATAACTTTGGAGCAACAAGAGAAAAATGAGGTCCAGAAATGGGAGTGAATTAGGTAAGGGGAAAAAGAATGAGCCAGGATAATAAGTTGGTTTGTCTGTGGTTCAAGAACTTCCTTTCTTATGGAGAGAGACCTTTTACACAGGCATTAGTTAGAGTATAATATTTGATATGGTGACTTATATATACATCTGATTTTTAATATCCACAAAATAGTTTTACCAAAAATTTCCTGGTATAATCTGTTACATTTTGTGTGTTTATATATCATAATAATGCTAAAAATAATAATTCTCCTTTTTCCTTTCTTTAAATTACATTTCTTTCCCTTTGAGTCAAGCCCTCAAAGTCTTTCCCATTTTTTAGGTAAGAGAATATGCCAGATAGTATCAAGCTTCAGCCCTAAAACTGACTGGATGCCTAATAATAGCCCTGCTAAGTGCTGGGAATATAAGATGAATATGGCCCAATTAATTCAAAACCAGCATTCTCACATTTTGTTTTTAGCCAATGGTCTCCAAAACCCATATTAATTCTTGCCATGGCAATAGACGCTGGTTTTATTTATTCCATGGTCTATCTATCCTTAAAAGATTGCCCAGAGTTTTGGCATTCCCTATGAGGTTAGTCTAATCCTGGTGCCAGTTTGAAATATTGCCTTTAAGCCTTCCATTTTGAGGACTGACAAGTTTCCATAAAATAAGAAGTAGAGCATGAGTACCAATAAGGAAACAGTAACAGATCCAGACAGGTTTTCTTTCATAAGATGGATCTATATCACATTTTAGGCATATTCTACATTTTGACTTCACGTGTGTGTGTGTGTGTGTGTGTGTGTGTGTGTGTGTGTGTGTATACAGGTTATAAAAAAGATACAAGATCTCCCCTTCCCTCCCTGACATTGTACCAGCTGAAGTTTATACATTCTTGGAGGCATATCCTCAACTAGTTGCAGATGACCAAAAGTCAAGCTAATGTGCTATTTCCCTTCTGTGTCAGGAGGCTGCTGCCCTCTGGAGAGGGAGTCTGTGGCCATTTCAGACCTCTGATCACATCCTAAATCTTCCTTCCATGAAACCACAAGAAAAGAAGAAAAAGATGCAGGGCATCAGTGTTCACAAGAATCCCCCTTTTTAAAGGTTAGCATTTATTATTGATACCCTGCTGTTCTCCAGCAGGTGTTCTCATACCACATAGTTCCCACATGACTCCTAAACCCAGCTTCACAGGCAGTGGAAGATTCTTCAGCTTAGTTCTTGTTAGCTTTTCCGGGTCTCCCTAGGCCCTACGAACCGTATCCAAAGCCAGTGCTGGCTATTCACTTTCTCCTTTGTAGTTTTTATAATTCTCCTGCTCACACAAAGTACTAGCTGGTGATTTTATTTTGTGGTGAGGTGGATAATTGAGGGAGAGGAAAACACAGAATTTCATCCTGACCTAAAGATTGATAATTTGAACAAATGTATGAATAAATGCTTCATAGGCAGTGAGATGAATTGAATTTTCCATGATGCTTGAGAAAGGAGGTCCCACTCCTTTCTCACTCATCGTACCATTGGGATTTGAGTCTACATTATGTGCACATTGAATGTGTCCCTAAGGGTAGAATCTTTTTTTTTTTTTTTTTTTTTTTTTTTTTTAATTTTTTTTTTATTGGTGTTCAATTTACTAACATACAGAATAACACCCAGTGCCCGTCGCCCATTCACTCCCACCCCCCGCCCTCCTCCCCTTCTACCACCCCTAGTTCGTTTCCCAGAGTTAGCAGTCTTTACGTTCTGTCTCCCTTTCTGATATTTCCCACACATTTCTTCTCCCTTCCCTTATTTTCCCTTTCACTATTATTTATATTCCCCAAATGAATGAGAACATATAATGTTTGTCCTTCTCCGACTGACTTACTTCACTCAGCATAATACCCTCCAGTTCCATCCACGTTGAAGCAAATGGTGGGTATTTGTCATTTCTAATAGCTGAGTAATATTCCATTGTATACATAAACCACATCTTCTTTATCCATTCATCTTTCGTTGGACACCGAGGCTCCTTCCACAGTTTGGCTATAGTGGCCATTGCTGCTAGAAACATCGGGGTGCAGGTGTCCCGGCGTTTCATTGCATTTGTATCTTTGGGGTAAATCCCCAACAGTGCAATTGCTGGGTCGTAGGGCAGGTATATTTTTAACTGTTTGAGGAACCTCCACACAGTTTTCCAGAGTGGCTGCACCAGTTCACATTCCCACCAACAGTGTAAGAGGGTTCCTAAGGGTAGAATCTATCAGAGCTCTCACAACTGGTTATCTCCTCATCGGGGTCCACATTCAGCAGATGTGTGAACTGTTACAAGCACAGGAAATATTAATATCAACAATTCACTTTGACATATCTTAAGATTAAGATAGTGCTCTTTTATTTCCTTTAGTACCACTGACAGTTTGGCCTGCAAATCTTCCCCCTCAAATTCATGTCTATTATAAATCAACAGTATTCCACAAATTCCCAAGAGAAAGAAGAAAAAAAGAACTGCATCACGTTATTGGGAGGAGGAGGGAGGTTGGCAAATTTTGTTCAGTCTGCAACTCTCTCTTTTGACTCGTTTACCCTACCTGATTAGCAGCATTAAAGTGTAACCGTCCTCTGTAAAATGTAGTCATCGGAAAGATAGCTCAGCGTTGCAAAAGTGCTATTCCAGCATTTTCTATTTTTCTTTGTGGGAGGGAGACAAGAGACCATATCAGAATTTGGATAATCGTAATTGGTGGTCTGTCAGTGTTAGTCAAATTGCAAGATGGAGAGGTATGTCTCCCAACTTTTCTTTGAAATTGACTGTATTGCTGTAAGTGTGTTTTATCAAAGCATTTTCTGGGGCAACAGATCTGAAAACATAAACTTTATGTAGCATTGTTCCTCCTTAGATATTTCCCTTTAATATGTCCTTTCTTTTTGAAGATAAAATAAAAGTACATAAAAGAGTTCTGGGAATAGGCAGCTATATGTCGTAAACACCCTTCACTCCCACTGGCCCAAGGCCCCCAGCCCCAGAAATTTGGAAATGATTTGATTGAAGTGATGACTGCCTTGATCTTGTTTGAATACTCCTCCTTCTTCATTGTCTTCTTCTCTCTATGGGAGGCAGCAGCCCCGTCATGGAGTCACTCCTGGGAGAGAAAGAGGTATTTCAAGCAACCATATTTTCCAAACACAAAATTGAGACACATGGCCTGACAATGACATAATATTTGAAGTAGGGACTGTGTGCAAAGATCCAGAACATATGGTTGAAACAGTTTTCTTATAAAAACCAACTATTAAGACACGCTCTCGATTCTTACTCACAAACACACAGTCTTCCATCTCTTTTATTCTCATTTAGCAATATGACCCACAAATCAGAAGACTGACCGGTTTGCCCTCAAACATGTTGCTTTGCCAGTGCAAGGAGCTCCCTGTTGACTGGAAAGTTAAATGCACAGCCATCAAGGAAGCAATGCAAACCAGACTGCCAAACATATTATGAATATGTTGCTCTTCTTTAAAATGCTAGTTGGTTTTTCATACTGGAGTATTGACTAACTGTCTGTGTTTGATGTATGGTTTACCAGCCTGATGTCGACTTATGGTTAGAGCTTAACTTGTTAGTTCTGCTTTTGCAGCCAATTCAGAATAACTACAGATGCCTCGAGATATTAAAATTGACTGCTCAAATGGACTCAGTGTGGGAGTTTCATTGGTTTTAAATTGATAACAGCTGAAAGAGTGAATGATTATAGTGTACATGGGCACAGGACACAGCTCTTTCATAGGAGCTCTTGTGAACAAACTCCCTTAGTGTGGGAAATTTTTTTCTTTCTTTTTATATAATAGTTATTTCTAAGCAACCTTGGGTTAAATTTTAAAATTGCACAGGCGTATGCAGAAGCCTTCCGAAGAAATAATTCCTGAGAAACAGACAAATTTTGATGACGTGGGTTTCTATTCTGGAGGGAACATTTAAAGTTAAGTAGCATTCCATAAGGTGGTAATTGTGTCTATTTCCCAGGCATCTGAGTTAAATAAGCTGTATAGGAAGCATAAACTGTCATAATAGAAGGGTTGGAGTGTTGTGTACATCTCTTTCTTCAACTCACACAAACCAAAGCTCCAAAGTGCCTTATCACAGATAAGTCAAACAAAGCCTCTTCTTTGCTTTCTTATTCTCCTGGGAACAGTTATTATTGTTTTCATTATTTAAAAAGATGATCTGAACACTTTCTTCTCACACCGGAAAAAAAAAGAACACAAAAGAGAAATGAGGAAACTTTTCTCTCCTCCTTAAATCAGTGACACTTATATAAAAAAGGTTTTATGAAAATGCACTTTCACAATTTAATAGTAGCTTAGGGACAAAGCCTAGTAAAGAAAAGAATTCGGAGAAATTTAAAGAAGTTTATAAGAAAGAAATATCTGTTTATAACCCGCCTTCTCCAATTTATATTTTTTCCAAGAGTTCAATGTCCTTACTATTTAATACTAGTATCTAACTTCATCCCGTTTTCAATTATCTCTAGCATTTTGCCTTTGATATGCCATTAGAAATAATAGAAGCATTTCATATAGCTAACTGATGGAAAACATCAATCTATAATAATAAGATTAAGTTGGGGTTTGTTGAAGAAATATAAAGCCACATATTACGTACCTATTTCACATATTTATTTTTAAAAGAAAAAACCTGAAATGTGCCCAGCCAGCGGAAGCCAGACATGTAACAAATGCCTAGGACTAATGACGGTTTGTGGAAGTAGAGATTTATTTGACAATAACACCGACAGTGCATGTGTTTAGACACATAAGACAATCAGAATATAAAGGATGCTGTGATTGTAAAACTCAATAAGTCATACATTTGGCCAATGTTCATTAGACAGAGTGTTGTATATATTTATTGCTCAAATTTTGCCCCAGATTTTAACCAGTGTGCCTGGACTAAATCTTAAAATTACCCAATTTATTGACGTTCTGAGATGCATATGGTCATTGAATCATGCTTTGTGCTGTGACGGAGAACTTGTGTGGATAGCCATGTAAGAGGCTGCTACAAGGATTGACATTTTCATAAGATCCAATTCCTTTAGAAATGTAAGAGCAAAAGAGAGAAATATTCATTTGCTTTCAACAGTTGTTGAGCTCCAATTTTTTAATGATTTTCTTATCTACCCATATTAGACAGGAGGGAGATTTTAGAGGAGATGTCATCCAAGTTAAACACATGTGAAGGTCATTAACTTGAATATATCACTCCTAACTTGTCCCTTTGAACTTGGAACTCAAACTCATAGGAGGAAAAGAAAAAAATGGAGGGGGAAGAGGACTGCCCTCGGTTAACCTTACAATGAAGGAATCTATCATGAACCAGAGGCTGAAAAATAAGAAAGCAGATGGGCTGAAAATAATATCTTCAGGATATCTTAGTATCTTGAGATTCCAAATAATCTAAATTTCAGAAAAGCCATCACTCCCCCAGACTCCATCATCATTTGCACCATCTCACACATTCATCTCCTGAACAGTAAAATACAATGTTTACATCTTTTGTCATTCCACATTTCAGATGCACTGGGGCCTTAAGCATGTGACAATTTTTCCATTAAAAAAAATTAATTAGCATAGGAGTACATTCAATATTATGTAAAGAATTTGACAGGACCTCACTTAATGTTTTTAGAAACAATTAATATGTCAAAAGAGGAAGTGAGAGCCAGTTTTGGCTATAAATATGTTTACATAATTACCAGTTGAAGAAGTCAAACATTTTAGGGAGGGAAAAAAAGCAAGGTTAGGCCCTCTCTTCATCAAAAACAGAATTCCCGATGATGTCAGATATCTCAAATTCTCTAGCATAAGTTTCCTTTATTCACATACACGCTCGCATGCATGCCCTTTAACTAGAAAGATTACATGCTTATAGTATGAATGAATAGTCTTGAAGACAAGTAATATTGGTTAGAAATACACCGTTGATCACCCACAAGGAGAGAGAGTCACATCTGTGTGTGAAGTGATGTTCAACTCAAGATGCCTCAGCAATACGGAGAAAGTATTCCAGGGGTGGTTGTGCAGTATAGGAACATAAGTATTCCAAGTGTGACTGTACAGTGTCACATACCAGGTACTACATTAGTAGTAGACATGCCTGTCTCATACCGTAGCATGGAGGACAGAATGGGAAACAGAAGCCCTGGCCAGGGAGCTGTGGCCTCAGAACAGACTGATGGGTAAGCGGTAGATAAGGAGGGAAACAGGGACCGCAATCTTGGTCCAGTACCAGAAGGTGGAGAATAAATAGCCCAACCGAAGAAAGTAGAGGATATGGGACATTCATCGTATTTGAGGAATTTTGGAGATGGTATTAAATACTTTTGAGTAAAGTTTTAGTGGAAAGCTGTGATAACCCAAAGCCATCTGTTCTTACAATTAGTTATTGTAGTATGAACACTACTAAAAGCCCAAAGGAAACTTCTGTCTCCCAGATGCAATTCTCTCAGTCAAGAGTCTGAGAGGCTGGCATGGATATGTGTGTTGAGCTTCAGTTTCACATACTGAGCTGGATCATAGACACTCATTTGAGATCTGCTAGAAGGAGTCTGTGCTAATCAATTTGGCACACCATCTGGAGGCTAGAAGTGGTCTCAGCCACCTCTGCTAGAGAAGGTTCCCAGGCTGCTGCCCCCATTATCACCAGCGTAAAATCCTCGAGCCCAACAATGCCTAACAAGAAATGCAGCTCATTCTTGGGAGAAACAGATACTCAAACACAAAACTGTGCTTAGTTTTATATATGATTGAATATGTGAAGAATGCTTACAATAATGAAGTACGCGAAAGACCATTTTCTTCGTTGGGTCTGGATACATATGGTGTGAAGCGATAAGGTGGTGGTGACAAGCTCTCCCTTGCTATTTAAAAGAGCTATATGTGTTCTATTTTACTCAGGAAAACAATGTATTGCAGTCATTAAGCCATAAAGATCACTGAATTTTGAAGTAGATCTGAAGTCTAGTCTTGGCTCTGCTACTTACTTGCTTTGAGAGTTTGGACAAGGTAATGAAATTTTCTGTCTTAACACTTTCCAGATAATGCCTCTTACGATTGTTGATACTACACAAAGAACAATTAGCATAGCAAATAATAACTATTAATTCTCATACTCTACTCTTAATTCTACTCTTCCCATCGCATGGCATATTGAGAGCACTTCTCCTGAATGCAGAGTAGATATTCTGAAAATTGCAAAACAGATAAATTGGGGTGAGATTTTTGGGGCATTGCACTAATAAAGCCAATATTGTGAGCAGAAATTCTCTGTACCTCACTTTGTGCTTGTAGCTTAATATGCACTATCCAGTAACAAGTATGAAGAACAACTATGCTTACATTTCTTTATGCTTTGATTTTTATTTCTACCACCTACTCATATATATTCTTTAACTCACTTTGTTCTAAGAGGATACAAAGGTACGTAAAGCAGAGTTTCCCACAAAATGAGTAAGGGAGATAAAGGTACAACAAATATGGCATAATATATCAAATGTCAAATGCTTTAGGAGCATTCAGATCATGGATTTGGGATAATTACAAGTGGGAAAAGTGTGAGAAAGATTAATATTTCCTTTATTCTGGAGTCTTTAAATTGAGTCCCGACTCCAAGCATTTGGGTATGTGGAGAGCTGGGTGAGAATTATGCAATTCAAGATGCATAATTGTAGGAAAGCATGGGAATTATGGCTTGTCTGAAATGTAGAGGATTGGATGAGAAGTGTCTGTGGCAGGTATTTTGTGCAGTGCCAGGCTCGGGAGTTTGTACTTTATAGACAATTTTGTTATTCACTTAGTACCCATCATTCCTTTTTATTTATTTGGCAAGCATTTAGTGAGGACCTCCCATGCAGAAAACAATAGGGTGGATACTGGGACTAGAAAGATGCATAATATCTTTATTAGGTGGAAGGAAGGTGATTCCTTCCCTCCAAGTTTAATACTTTAGCACTATTTAGAAATAAATAGTTTACATTAAAAAAAAATACACACTTCCATACCCTGCCTGCAAACTTGTCCCCATTTTAGAAGACCAATGAAAAGATATATCAGAAATCTGTATTACAAAATTAATGCCTTTTTCTAATTTTACTTAATTCCTATATAACCACAGTGGACCTTGCCCCAACAGCATGTGAATACGAACAAAGTAACACAGATATTAAGGCACAAATACGGTAAGTTGTGATTCCCACTTGTATAACCATGGCAACTCGGGCTTTATCCTTCTCCAAGGTCTCCATGGCTATTTCTGGGAGCACCTGCAATTTATTGCATTTGATACCCCATTACCCACATACAGACCAAGGAAGGCACCTCACCACAGGCATGCAGCCAATATCTTCTGAGACATGGCTTCCTTACCTCCTCGGTACTGTCCAAGAGCTTCCAAATCTACAAAACCTTCCACATGCCAAATGATACTCTGAAACTCTAGTTGCCACAGCATTTGTAGATTCATACTGTCTCCAAAGCAAATGCAGAGATTTCTCTACTCAGCCACCTGCGTGTTTCACCTGGTATGTTAGGGACCTGAAGCAACAGCTCTTAGGCTAAATCTCACAAAGCGAGAAAATGGCTTCTTCCCATAACACGTGAGGCCTTTCGCTTGAAAGAAATCAGACCTACCCCGTGGGACTTAGCTGGGATTCATGCACAATTTTGCCATCTCTCAGAATTCCCATTGACTGCTTACAAGCTCAAAATTCCTCTTCAGTCACTGTCTTTTCACCCACCAATACCGACACTTCAACTTAGACGTCCGGGTGGTGAACATCATTGCCCCAACTCAGTAGGCAGACCCAACTGAGCTACTCCATTCCACTCTTACGTGTACTCCTTCCCATGGGAGGTGTGGTTGGCCAGAAAAGTAATGTAAATAAAGAATATGCACTAAACCCAGAGAGTGTGCGGTATACAAAGTGCATCTCACAATGAGACAGCTATTTCTTCAGTTTTGCAGGCAGCTTTGGGACAGGATAAGGTGTTTTAGAAGTGTTATTGCATCGTCGCTTTCTAAAGGAAGGGCTGGGAAAAAAAAATAAAGTTAGGGCTAAAAAAGAGAAACACACTGTATGTGACCGGAAGCCCAAAAGAGACCAAATGTTTCGGAAACATGTGCATCATGGCCTACTAATTTAGGCTCATGACCCCCTCTCTCCAACTATATTCCTGGAAATGTTTTTCAGTGTCTTTGCATAGAATAACCAGAGGACCACATTGTTCAGAGCAGCCCGTGGGGAACAGGCTGACCTGCAGAGCTTACACCACACCTCCACGGAGCTGGCCAACACTTCCACAGAACCACATGATTCCCCGGCTCTTAATATGGTTTATTATAAAATCCTTTACCTGCCTCAAAGCACTTTTCATCAAAGCCGCTTTTAAGCTGAAGCTGAGGACCAAAGAATGCCTTTAACAGAATCCTGAAATAGCTTTTAACCCGAGGCTGAGAAGAGAAAGTGCTTTTAACCTAAAGTGCTTTCCTCTTAGGTACTTGAGCGTGTACCTAGCACTCAGCATTAGTGCCTATGAGAACACCCTTAAGACCCAAATGAAAGAGACTCCATTATAGATATTCAAACCCGTTATATTAATATATTACAAGTAATATTTGAAATCATTAAGCAGTTTTACTCCAACTAAATTTGAATCTTTTCTTATTGAACTATGCATTCATGCAAATAAATTGAAGTCTTACCACCTGGGATTCTAACAAATCTATGCTGATATTAGGAAAAGTACAGTGTTCTTCCTGGATTTCACTTTAAATCAGAGTGAGTCAAAATTGCCACACCTTCTCCACCCTAAAAGAATCTCTCAGCGTGTATCTGTCACTGAATGATAATTCCAGCTGTAGTCCATAATCGTTAGGCTAAAAAGGTAAATGAAGTCATCTAAAATTAATTCAATCAATTATCTGAATACGTTTTATGTATCAAGTTAACTCCCTTACTTAACCTGTCACTCAAACAAACAAAAGTAGTGATTTTCAGAGTACACAAGGTTCCTGACTTACGTGGTTCAACTTAAAATTTCTCAACTCTTTGATGGTGCAAAAGTGATCTGCATTCAGTAGAACCTGTGCTTCAAGATTTGAACTTTGGTTTTTGTTTTTTTCCCCCTGGGCTAGCAATATGTGGTACCACATTCTCTTGATACTGGGCAGTGGCAGCGAGCTGCAGCTCCCAGTCAGCCACAGGATTATGAGGGTAAACAACCTATACATTTATGACCACTCTGCACCCATATAGATATTCGTTTTGTTCACTTTTAGTAGTATATGATCAATTTCCATGAGATAGTCAACATTTTATTGTAAAATGGGCTTTACGTTAGGTGGTTTTGCCCAACTGTTGGCTGAGCCCCTTTCAGGTAGGCTGGGCTAAGCTACGATGTTCAGTAAGTTAGGTGTAGTAAATGCATTTTTGTCTTATATTTTTAACTTACAATGGGTTTATCATGACATAACCCCATAGTAAATTGAGGAAGATATGAGTAAAGTTCCTACTAGTAAGTCTAGTAAGTAGACAACCTAATTGATAAAAGTTTTAACTTCAGAATAAATACAGTAAGTTGTATGATTGAGCAATTGAATTATATGGACAGTTTCCTATTTTAAGAATATAAAGTGTATATAAGTATGGGATAAGGTGGCAAAACTTGTTGTCTTTGAATTTTATCCCCTTCTCCTTTTGTTGGTCCCCTCTATAAGTCCAATGAAATCAAGACAGGCAAACAAAAAACAGGGAATATATTCAGCTCAAAATGTAAATAATCAGTCTTTGCTAAACAAAAGTTAGCCATGTAATCATCCAGAATGCACTAATGCAAACCAAACTGTTTCCCTCCAACTCGACTGATCATGTCACAATTTTAGATAGAAATCATATTCTTTTGCACACATTGTTTTCTCTCATTCATTCTCTCACTTATGTATTCATTTGGCAACAAGAAGAGAATGTAATAGAATGCAATAGAAATACAAAGGGAAGAGGTGTGCCTGGGTGGCTCAATTGGTTAAGCATCTGCCTCTGGCTCAGGTCATGATCTCAGGGTCCTGGGATTGATCTCAACATCAGACTCCCTGCTCGGTAGGGAGTCTGCTTCTCCCTCGCCCTCTGCCCACCCCCCACCCACTCATGCTCTCTCTTTCTCTCAAATAAATAAACAAAATCTTTAAAAAAACACACACACAAAAGGAAAAAATAACACTTATCTCGTTTTACTGTGTATAGTTTCCTTCACCTTGAATATTCTTTTTCAGCTTCCTCTACCTAGTAAACTTATATTCATTTTCACACTTCCAGCTCAAAGTTGCCAACTCCATGAAGCCATCCTCATCTTCCTCATTCCGAGTTAGCCTCTCTTCTCTTTATCCTCAAACTGTAATTTCATTATTTGATTATTTTACTGTCTTCCAGCTGTATCTTGTAAACTAAAGACCATCTTACTCAATTTTACTTCCAGGGAAGTTGTTGTCTGGGAAGAGGTAGAAAGGAAAGGAAGCAGGACACAAAATCTTTCAGTGGTTTTACAATTACTGTTTATTTACAATTTCATCTTCCTTCTTCTGGAAACTCTTATGTCAAAGAGTTGGACACTCCTTCAATGAGCCTACTCCTCTCACCAGCCTCACAATGTTGGGTTATCCTATGTTATGTTCTTAGACTTCTTTTCCTTTTTCATTCTTCTTTTCAGGCTACTGGCCATTATTCAAATGCTCCAGGGCTGAAATATTGCGGTCCTGTGGCTTCAGGTTCTATCTATAGGCTTTCTAAACTTAAAACCTCAGTTTCATGCTCCAGACTCTCAAGAGTCCAAACTTGCATGTTTAAATGTCCATTTGTCATCTCCTGGGATGTTTGGTTGACACCTCACATTTATCTAGAGCAATCCTTGATTCCCCAGCTCTGGCATGTTCACCTCAGGAAATACCGCTGCCAACTGCCAGCTGGAGTCACCCTCTGCTCTATTCTCTCTTCTCCTCTTGTCAGCAAACCCACCTTAAAATATTTTCCAAATTCAACCACATTTAGTCACTCCCATTATTACCAGCCTTATCTAAGCACCGTTATCTCTCCCTGGAATATGTCACCAACCCCCTAACTGGCCTCTCTGCTTCTTTTCTTGACCCTCTTAAATATAGTCTCCACACAGCAATTAGAAGGATCATTTAAAAACATAAGTCACATTATTTCACTCCCATGCTCAATAATAATTGCCAATTACTTAGAATAAAATCATACTTAAAATAATATCTGATGACTTTTCTGTGACCTTCTACCTGCTTTGGCCCCCTGGCTACCTTTTCAGTTTCATCTGCAACTCCACTTCCTGATAATACCTGCCTCTGGCTATCTCCCTGCCTTGCTTTCTTTTCTCATTGCACCTATCAATATAACATTATCATACATTTACTATATATTAATGTGTTTATGTACTTGTTTTCTCCATTTACATATAAGCTGTATGAAAACAGAGAGTGCTATATGAGGATAGAGAGTGTTCTATTTGTTAGTCCATCCTCAGCAGGCATTGAAAAATACTCAGGGATGGATACAAAGGATGAATGAACACAAAAATTCATGAAATATTCACTTGGTCAGACCATTCTCTATACTGTTGTGATTCTGTGCACATACGCATGGAGGGCAGTTGAGTGTGTATATTTGTGTGTTGTATTGCTTTAGGTAAGCAGAGGGTTGGAGAAGTATAGGATAAAGCTGCTGCCTAAAGTAGACAAATATTGAAAAATCCTATACTCACTGTTCCATTTGAGTTAATAAACTCCTCATTTAAGCTATAAATTTATTCCTGGCTGGCAGACTCACCAAAATGTCCATTGCATTAATTGGATCAAAATTGAGTTGAGATCTATTCCCATGAGAGTTTAGGACCTTAAAAGAAGGAGCCAGGGGTGCTTGGGGGGCTCAGTCCACTGAGCATCCAACTCTTGATTTCAGCTCAGGTTTTGATCTCAGGGTTGTAAGTTTGAGCCCTGCATTGGGCTCCATGTGGGGTGTGGAGCCTAATTTAAAAAATAAAAAGGAGCCAAAGAGTACTTCATAGAGGTATCGTTTGCAGTTAAGGGTGAAATTGTGAAAGGTGGGAACTACTGGAAGTCTGGAAAGAGAAGGAGAAAAAATAGAAGCTAGAGGAGAACTCTGTCATTTTGTCTGGATGACAGCAAGTCTGTTTCTGAAATTCACCTTTGGGCTGCTTGTGTCAAAGAATGTTGTGCTTGCGTCCAACTGTCCAACTTTGATTAGAGGCTACAGACTACAGCTACCCTTGTTTGGGGATATCTTCTCCATAGTCTGGGCAAATCTCTTCCAAGACAGTCCTTCCAGAATAGACATTATCATTATCCAGCAGGGACTTTAAAATCTATTAGGTTAATGAGCTACAAGTACGAATAAACATGTGGGGGGAAACTATACACAAGAGTGTACATATTTAGAATTTCTATTTATTTAGACTCCAAACTACTTAAAAGTTAAAATAATTATGTTTTTTTTTCTGTATTTGCCTCTTATGAGAAAAAAATCATAAGTAAACAAGGCAATGAGAGAAATTTACTTCACTTGCAGTGTATATTAGAGATTCAGCAAAGAATCAGCCCAATTTTTGGTGTCTGTGTATCAAAAAGCAGTAGCTGATATTTTAAATCAAAGCCCTAAGGCATTGTAAAATAACATAGTACCTTATGAAACACTTAATGTAGATTAGATTCAGTAATGTTTTAGCATTAAACATATTTTTCTGAATCTTAGTTCAAAGAGATAAGCCATCAGTAAATTATAGTACTTATTTAAGTCACCCATTTCTCCAAAAATTATCAGTAAATTATACCATGAAGGCTCATATAGTGAGTATTTTATTTTTTATTTATTTATTTTTTATAGTGAGTATTTTAAAGGAGAAAAAGAAAATATAATAAAAGATGGAAGTGGAGAAAATATAAACGATAAAAGTAGAACCAGGATTCTTTGATAAGTAATCTGAAAGTTTTGGTCTAGAAACATACTGTCAAAAAGAAAACCAAATGTCACTTAGAGTTTAAAAATCAAAGGAAAAATTCAGCTAAATTGCTGAAATTACCCATGTTGAGAATATTACTTCTGCCCTTCAGTATCACTGCCCCTCCCTTATAACAACCTTTTGGGAAATGATGTGCCCATGTGTGTAGCACTGTGGAGGGAGAAATATTCCAAGTGCAGGCTACCTACTATGGAAGCTACTAGGGCAATGTTTTTCTCTTATCCCACCACCATTTTTTAACATAATCTCAACCAACTGGGCATCCCTCTGTTGGAACTTCCCATCTTGAGCAATTGAAGAGTATAAGTCATTAGAACAATGCTGGTGGTGGAGGTGGTAATGTAAAAAGCATCCTGAACCAGCCCTCAGAGTTGGAAGACTCCTGACCTAGCAGTGTATTTCCTGCTTCATATTTCACGGATCTCCTTTGGACCTTTGGTTTGAAACATCTCCAAGACTGGTTCTCTAGCCTCCAGTAATTAATAAGTTACTTTGAGTTCCTAGTAAATTCTTTGAGCTCCCTCCCACTCTCATTCCTCAATATCATTTGAATATTCTTTGTGTAAGTTAGCCCCATTGGTGGCATGCCTGGGTGGATCAGTCAGTTGAGCATCAGACTCCTGATTTTGGCTCAGGTCATGATCTTAAGGTTGTGAGATCAAACCCCATTGAGCTCCATGTTGGGTGTGGAGCCTGCTTGAGATTCACTCTCTCCTTCTCCCTCTGCACAGGCACCCATGTGTGCTCTCTCTCTAAAACCAAAATAAATAAACAAATAAAAGGTGAATAAATAAATAAGCATATACTCCAGTGGTTTTCTAAAATTGGAGCCTTATATATACCTCATGACCAAAATACTTGTCTGATTTGAAGCGGGGAGGGGTGGGTCTAAGCCACTCGATTTGTTATTCTTGTTTTCTATTCCTCTCTATGTTCTTCATGTATGTGTAGTTCTAGGTGCTTTGTTTTTCCTTTTAAAAATTTACTAGACTAGCTGCAACGGCTCTGCATCCTGAAAGCAGAATAATCATTTTGAAAAGCATGTGGAGACTGTCTTCCTGGGTAAATGATGATAACACCGTCACATTATTTGAACATTTAACTGCCTCTATTGAGTAGTTTTCCTCATAGTTTTGATTCATTTGGAATCTAACTGACAAAGATCCCATTACTGGGTGTTCTTTCCATAATTTGTCAAAAAATATATAGCAGAGATGAGGGAGAATGAAGCTAATTTGTAATCTGGGAGACTTAACCTGGTTATATGCTGATGAACTAACTAAATCGGTCAAAAGTTTGAGAGCTTAAAGATTAAAAACCACCATTTCCTAGTTAAACTCTAATTCATTATGTAAACAACATGATTTATAAGTGCAGTCATGTGGAAGGTCTATTTGTTTTTCTCACCAAAAGATGCTTTCAAAGAAAAATTGCTGAAAATGGATTTTCTCCAACCAATGTGTTGCCTGCCATCCCTGGTATAAACGCTGAAGCGGGAGAAGGAAGACATAATGATCGCACTAGCCAAGGCCATAGGCATTTGTGGAGTACTCCAAAAATATTGGCACCTCTAGCAAGAGGTGTTTTCTAAATACAAAAATTTGTTAAGAGAGGAAGAAAGGATTACCAGTGAGCCCACAGATGGGAATATAGGTAGGGAGTCGGGAGCTTGGGGTTCTGGGCTGCTCCGTTTTTTGGAATATCATAAAGAAGGGGAAAACAGAAATAATCCTTAGTGTTGTGCCAGGACAACAAGCAAGGAAGTTTAGGGGGCAAAGATAGTTCATTAACGCTTGCCAAGAAAAGAATACTTTTCTCTCTCCCTCCCCCTTTTCTTATACTATTTTAAGATGGAAAGTTCTGTGGTCAAACACATTCCCACAATTTAATGGTCCTCCTTGGTGTATCAAACCCTGGATTATATCAAATTTACAGATGGGTGGTAATCCTACAACAGCCCTTAAGTTTGACATTGACATTTTAGCTAAATCTTTATGATTTACTTTCTTTAGCTAACACTTTTACTTTGCAAAGTCATTTCATGTGCACCATCATCTCCTCTAAGTTACATGATCCATCATTTTACGTTAAAGGCTAATGTTGTAGTCAGGATTCCTTTCATTGTAATTGATAGAAACCTGTCCAAACTGCAAAAGTAAGGGTGGAATTTATTGGACTACTTAAATGAAAAGTCCAAGGGACAAGGATAGCTTCAGGCATGACTGGATCTAGGGGCACAAATGCTATCACATCTCAATTTCCTCCTTTGCTCAGCTTGTTTTCCACTCTGTTGGCTTAATTCTCCAGTATGTCTTCCCAGAAGGTGGTAACATAGCTTCTGGAAGCTCAGACTCATATCCCAATAGTTTATCAACACCTGTAGAAATAAGGCTCCTCTTTCCCAGTAGCACTAGAAAAAGCCCTAAGATGTACTCCATGAGATCAACCTGGGCCATGTGTTCATGTCTGAACCAATTACTATGGCCAGGTAGAGGAAATTCATGTTCATCCCTGGAGCTAGAGGTGGTAAAATCAGCACTACCCGAACTAAATGGCAGCCAACATGAGAAAGACAACATCCTCAAAGGAAAATCAGAGCGATCTTACTGGAGAATAGGAGAATAGTCACAGCACCGGTAAAACCAATAAACCCCCACCATACTCTTCCTAACCAGTGTCATCATTAACAGTGGATCTCATGGAGCTCTTTAGACAAGACTGGCATTTTATATTGTGAGTATAAGCCCTCTCCTGAAACCTTCTGGCCAATGCTATGTTCATGTTCTAGTCAAGTCTATTTAGTTGCAATAAACAGAAGTTCATTCAAAAATATTCATATAGGGAATCCCTGGGTAGCGCAGCGGTTTGGCGCCTGCCTTTGGCCCAGGGCGCGATCCTGGAGACCCGGGATCGAATCCCACGTCGGGCTCCCGGTGCATGGAGCCTGCTTCTCTCTCTGCCTGTGTCTCTGCCTCTCTCTCTCTCTCTCTGATGACTATCATAAATAAAATAAAATTTTGAAAAAAAAATATTCATATAAAATGGGAGTCATCATGACAACCCAGAATATGTCATGGCATTCCATGGAAAAGATATATGATCTCTGGAGTTAGGCATCAGAAAGTGAAGACCTAGGATGTGTCTGTTTCATTCCTCTCTCCGCAAATTAGCTCCTGTTCCCGGGCCCAGTCACCCACTGCACACAGCCATCTCCCCGAATGGCTGCCCCAACCCCCAGTATCTAAATCCAGACAGCCTTACTATTTAATTCCCTAGAGCCAACTACCTCAGTCTGTAGGACCTCAATTCTAATCATTTTGAGGGAGAATTTCATTGCTTTGGCTTGGATTTTATGACAGCTTTTCATTCAGTCAGCTTCACCACAGAGGCTAAGTTTTTATTTCCAGAGCCATACCTTCTTGACTGAGTATGGTCAGTTTAAAGAGGCTAGAATTAATAAGACAATTTTTGCCTTGTCTGGTAACTGATAAAAGCAAACATCTTCCACCTGTCTAATGATGTTGATCATACCTAGGCTCTTTTCTCATGAGGACACTATTGGCAATCAGGAGGGGACAGTTTTTCAATGAGGGATTGCTTGCACTTGCCCAGACCACCCAGTAAGTGGCAGTGAAGCACCTCCCCCACCTCCCACTTTGAACAGCCAAAAGGAGCCAGTAGCACACCTCACCCTCTCCAATGCATTACGGCAAAACGGCAAAACACCCTATGGTTGAGACTGTCTCCTATCCACCCAGCTCAAAATCTTTCCCAAATCCCAGCTTCCCTTATAATTAAAGAACTTCCAGCACTAAACCTCTCCTCCTTTTTAAAAATAACCTATTTATTTATTCATGAGGGACACAGAGAGAGAAGCAGAGACATAGGCAGAGGGAGAAGCAGGATCCCTTCTGGGAGTCTGATGTGGGCCTCGATCCCAGGACCCTGGGATCAAGGCCTGAGCTGAAGGCAGAGGCTCAACCACTGAACCACCCAGGCGTCCCCAGCACAAAACTTCTTAAAGCAGGAGTCCATTTGCTGTTTTCTCCTCCTCACCTTCTCTTCAAACCTTATACACAACCATCTGCTTTTCAGCTCCATTCTACTAAAGCCATTTTCCTCATGGTCACTGCAATACCTTCTGAATTGTTAAAATTCCATGGGAACTTTTTGCCTTTATCACTCACCATCATTCTTCCTCATCTGAAATTCTTCTCCTCACTCCTGAATACACCCATCTCTCTCTCTCTCTCTTTTTTTTAAGATTTTATTTATTTATTCATGAGAGACACAGAGAGAGAGGCAGAGGGAGAAGCAAGCTCTCTGCAGGGAGCCCGATGCATAACTTAATCCCAGGACCCCAGGATCACGACCTGAGCTGAAGGCAGACACTCAACCACTGAGCCACCCAGCTGCCCCTAAATACCCATCTCTTTGTTCTTCTCCAAGAACCTTCAATGTTCCTTCTTCATGTCAGTCTCTTTTCATCAAGCAAGAAACTAGGATGTACTCTCTCTCTCTGGTGAGTTGGCTCACCTTCTACATCCAGTAAATAAATCCTACAAAATCACTCCTTCATACCTTCCATTGCCGTAGGTGAGGTTCTTATCTTTTTTCTTCCCCTGGAGCCCGAAACTTTGTAACTATGGACAGGGGACTCAATATTTTGGGGCCTCTGTTTCCTTTCCCATAAAATCGAGTTAATAGTATCTACCACCACGGGGTTGAGGATTGGTGTAAAGATTTAATAAGTTAGAACACATAAAATACTTTGAACCATGCCTGGCTTACACAGTTTACAATGAAGCTTCACTGTTATTATTAAACAGCCATGCAATAGCACTAATCACATTATATTATGAATATTTATGAGAGTTATCTACCACCATTACCACCCCCCCGCCCCAGATTGTAGGATATCATGCATCATGCATCACTGCATTTTCTAGCTGGAGCACAATGTCTGGCTTATAGTGGGCATGTAATAAATAGTTACCGAATGAGAAATTCAATATTTGTATTCTTTTTAATATCCAACACATGACAGGTGCTCATGAAATATTCACTGAATTGAATGTGATAGAATTGAAACGATCTGGGGAGAATACAAAGTAAAAAGTGCCATAATATTAGATAAAGCATAATGAGTTAATTTTAAGGGGAGAGAAATTTCCTTTGGGACTCCTTCTTAGGGTGGAATCTAAACCAATGCATCATTCCGCATTCCTAGCAAATTTAGAATTCTTTTAATCTATTTGTTTGCTCCCAGTTTCAGTTTCCATGTCCTGTAAATTCTCTTTGTTTTCATTCTCATAGCATAGCTTAGGTCACCAACAACCTGGACTTCTGTTATCATCTTTATCAGTAAGCTATCACTGCATAACAAGCAAACACAAAATCTCTGAAGTACAGCAAGAAGCATTTATTTCTCATGAGTCTGTGGGTCGAGTTGCCGGGGGTAGGCCTGACTGGACAGTTGTACTTTAAGTGGAAGGTCTGACTAGACTTGTCCCTAAACTGAGCATTGGCCTGGAACTGCTTTCAGTCTGGAGCTCAGACTGAAAGGGCAACAGCTACCCAGGGAAGCTCTTGTCTTGGCAATAGCAGAAAAGTAGTCCGCTGAGTAGAAATCTGTAATGCATCTTAAGGCTTCCATCTGGAACTGACACATTGTCATTTTTAGTCACACAACATTGTCCAAAGCAAGTCTATAGACAAGCCCAACATCAGTGAAATTGGAGGAATAAATATTCCCCCCTCTAGTGAGTTATTCCACACAGACACACAGCAAAGGAGGTGAGCGCATAAATATAATTCAGAGAGGACAAGAAGAATCATGAATAATGATTAAATTTACCACAACTCTGTCCTTAGTCTGGTCTTCCTAGGCAATCACATCAGCCTCTTAACTAATCTCCTTGTGTTCAGTCTTTTTTAAAACACGTACCTCCGTTTGGTTATGATTATTTTGGCTGTAGGGTATAGAATGCTCAGTGAAAAATGACATATATTATCTCACATAGTAAGAAATCTAGAAAAAATGTTTTAGGTTTAGAACTTCAACAATGTCATTGAGGTTTCAGGTTTTTTGTAACTTTTTAAAATCCTGTTAGCTTTTGTCTGCAAGCTTGTTGTCTCATGGTGATAAGATTGCTGCAGTAGCTCTAAGCATCACATGATTGCACAGTGGTGTTCAAAGCAGAAAGAAAATAGAAAGAGTGCCTTAATACACCACTCTCCTTTTATCTGGAAAAAAAAAAGAAAGAAGAGAAAGAAGAAAGAAAGAAAGAAAAAGATAAGAGAAGAATGATAAGAGAAATGAAACAAGAAAGAAAGAAACAGTAAAAGAAAGGAAAGATACAGGGAAGGAAAAAGGCAGTTCAATGGAAAGGAAGGGAAACGGACTTTCCGTTTCCCCACCCTTCCATCCACACTCCTTCCCTGTCCCTTCACGCCACACTTCATTCACGCTCCCTCTCCCTTCCCCCTCCCTTACTTCCATTCCATTCCCTGCCCTACCTTACCCTTCCCATCACCTTAAACCATCCCCTCCCCTCCCCCCCTCCCCTCCCCCCCCCTCCCCTCACCTCCCACTCCCTCCCCTCACCTCCTCCCCTCCCGACCCTCACCTCACCTCCCCCTTCCCCGAAAGAAAGAAAAGAAAAGAAAAGAAAAGAAAGAAAAGAAATTCTTGTAGCTTCCGAAATCATCTCTCCTTACAGTCAACTAATCAGAAGTATCTAATTACACAGAGCTGCAAGGATGGCAGAAGTCAATAGGGAACATTTCCAGGATCTGTCTTATAAATGGACTCTAAAAACAGAAAGAAATCGGGAAGAGACTAGTGTATGTATGTATAAGAAAGCATTGGTGTCTGCACACTTTCAAATAATTTAACCGACCTGACGAAATATTTAAGACTCTCATAATGCCAACTTCATTTTTTTAAAGCTTAGTACATCAAGATTTCTCTAAATAAAAGTGAATATTTCTCCAGAACATCCATTCTTCCCATCAAATTTGTATACCTTCCTTCTGTTTTCCCTAAATGGCCTCTTGTCCCCTCTCTCACCACTTCATTTAAGCCTTACTTCTTCCGAAGATTTGGTTCTTCTCTGGGAAGTCTTCCGTGGGCACCAAAGGCTGGTCTGATGTCCTGCCACATGCTCAATAAATATTTATGAAATTGATTTGAATCATAATTTGCATTAGAGGGTTTTGTACTTTATAGTAATTCTTCCAGACTCTAATCTCTGGCCGATTTAAATATTGCATCTGAAGTTTGGGGTTATTTTTCTTAAATAATAGTTTATGTCATTTTTTGTTATAGTGGTGGCTCACTATTTTTGAACAAATCTTTCAAGATTTGACCAAGTATTCAAAGCAAATACCCATGGTTATTTCCCACTTCTCTACACTGTTATGTTTTGGGCCTATCATCTTTCTGTCTCTTGGATGAAAACACACATTTTCATATTGAAATATATTCATGCTTTAGCCTTAATTACTTCCCTTTCTGCTGGGTTGCCCTTAATTCAAGCCATCACCTTTTCTAAGAAATGAATGAAAATCATGACTTCCTTGACGTCTCAACACATTCCATTTTGACTGCGCCTTTGTAATATTTCACTTACCATGCTGTCGTGTTGAATTTTGCTTTTTTCACCACTTCTACTACAAATATATTTTTTTAATTTATTGAAGGCCTCCACTGATGATGAAGACAATGTTTTGCAGCCAATCATTCAATAAATGTTTATTGAACTTCTAGTATATGCCAAAGATTGCTTTCTAGGGACCCAGGAAGAAAGGAAACAGGTGTAGTCTTTACTCTCCTGGGTTTTGCATTCTAAGCAGGGGAAATAACTAACCAGGAAATACATCAATTTGATACACCAGGCAGAAATAAGTGCTCTAAGGGAAATAAAACAAGAAAGAATCATGGAAGGTTCCAAATGCAGTGGGGCCATGTTTTAGCAAAAAGTGGGTAGGAAAGGCAACAAAAGTGACCTAGTACAATGGAGTTTCACGCAGAGGCTATAGTAGGTGCAAAGTCCCTCGGGGCAGAAGTGTGCTTGGTATTGGCAAGAGTCAGCAATGTGGA
The DNA here is from genome assembly GCF_011100685.1 of Canis lupus familiaris. Lineage (NCBI taxonomy): Eukaryota > Metazoa > Chordata > Mammalia > Carnivora > Canidae > Canis > Canis lupus. The sequence goes on from NC_049240.1 coordinate 47,234,770, forward strand.
CAGAGTGGCTGCTGGCAAGTGATGGGGGGAGAGAGGAGAGAGGAAATAAATGAATTCAATTAATGGGTACAAGGGCAGGTCACGTGTTACCTTGGAAGTTGCAATAGGGAATTGGAGTTCATTTTGAGCAAGATGGGAAGTCCTTGAAACCACTAAATATTTGTTTCATTATCAGTAATAAACATCTATGCTGTTTTTTAAAAAAATCTGGAAGTGGCTGGAGGTGATGATTACACAAGAATGTAAATGCACTTAATGCCACTGAACTGATCATGTAAAAATGGTTACGATGGCAAATTTTACGTTATGTATATTTTAACACAATAAAAAATATCTATGAGTGAATCCTGTGGGCCGAGTCTGTGCTGAGCCCTGGTGACTATATGAACACAAAGAGGATGAAGATGCTCCAAATCTGCTTTGAGAAAATACATTCCACATATTATAAATGTAAATACACACCGCAGGGCAGTCAAAATCATGTTCCCAGTGAGAAGACCAGGCTAGGACTTCAGAGTGTGTTCTCGGAAGCATCAATCTGGAGAGACGCCCTTTGAAATGAAAGGATCTTACTCGAATAAGTTTGGGCTATAGTGCATCCTCCAGCCCTTTGTGGAGATTCTCGTTGCAGATTGGCATGTCACATGCTGTAAAAACTACACATGAAAGAAACCTGGTTAACTTAGTTTAACTCAACATTGCTAACCATTTTGATCACAGGCCTTTTTTTCCCAAATTGCCTATCAGCATCCCGAGGAACTGGTATTCCAAAGAACCCGTGTGAAAGGAGACACAAAGCTGAGATAGGAAGAGAAGAGTTTCTGGAGAAAGCATGGTCAGAGCTGAGCTGTAAAGGATAGGGGATACTTAGATTGTACAAGAGAAAGGGCATCCAAAAAAAAGAGAGAGAGAGAGAGAGAGAGAGAGAGAGAGAGAGAGAGAGAGAGAGAGAAAGGGCATCTAAGGCAGGAAAGACGCTAAAAAATTCCTTTCAAAGTAAATCTCCTGGAACGTGCCTCTTCAAATATTATTGACCCACTGAACAAATCTTCGAAATACACTGATAAAATTATAATCATTGGCAAATTTCTTCTAAAACACTCAAGACACCAATTCATTAAGATTCATCTTCTTGTCGAAGTTTTCTTAATTCCTTGTCATTACTTTATAAACAACAAAGTTATGCCCAGAGAGACTATAATTTACTCTGTCGTCCCTGCCTAATCGATGGCAGAGTGTTAGTTTTCTTTCTCTGGGCCCAGAGTCCTATTCCATAAAGGAGGGAGTTATGGCCTTTGTATCTCTGCAATAGACCCTTTGGAATTAAAGCAAAAAAAATCGATTCCTATGCAAGACGCAGATTTTAGCACGCAGTGGATATGGAAACAGAATCAAATTAAAGAACAACGCAATCTTGGATTTTAATGAAGCTCATCTTTGTTTCTTTTGCAGATCAAATTTTTGGCTCTCATCTGCACACAGTGTGTGAACGTGAAAATTCCACAGTTCCACGGTTTGTAAAGCAATGCATTGAAGCTGTCGAAAAAAGAGGTGGGTAACTGAATATGCAGCAATTTCCCCCATTAGCGCACCCTCTGAACAACCAATGCTCAAGTTAACAGCGCCACTTGATTTGTCTGGGAAGCCATGCAATTAAAACTTGACTTCTGTTAATCGGTTAAGAGGATCAAGTTTCTTATTAACTTCAGTTTGTTTTTACAATAGGGACATCAGTAATTCCCACTAATGTTCTTTTTTTTTTTTTTAATATTTTGTCTGTCTGACATGTTGTTGATTCAATTGCAAACTTCTTGTTTTCAAGCCAGTGATAAAACATTCATAAAATATCAGCACTCACAGTGTTAGAACCCTCCTAACATTCATGCTGGTAGATGTTGTGCCAGAACAATTTTTGGTAAGCCCCCAACATTACCCAAGTGAAGCAAATAGCGTTCCCACTTGCAAACAGTGATATCCCGTCTTCCGTGTGTCTCTGATCACTATAGAATATGGCTAACCGGTTCTCCTGGAACAATTAACAGATGCACCTCGAGTGTTAAGACAACCTTTGATTCCCATATTTCAACATTCTGTTTTTCATCAGAAATTATTTCATCTTACCACGGGGAACAAAACAACCCAACTGACTCATCATTTCTTTGCTGGTCTATCTGTGGGGTGTTTTTCCTTCAGACTATGACTTCATTCATTCAAGGTCATTTTCCCTGGAAGATACATACAGTAGATGCAGAATCTCAAAAAAATGTATTGTATAAAAATATGAAGCTTCATCACCATCTGTTACAAGTTTACAACATACTCCCAGGATCTAGGGGGATATATATCATGTAAAAGATAGAGGTGTTTTCAGAAAAAGAATTGGTGAATCTATTCCCATTTTCTGCTCCCAGTCTCTTAAAACAATAGAGCCAAGGGGAAAAAAATCTTTACCAAGTTATCTACTAGAAAAAAGCCATTTTAATTCTCTCAATGTTACCTGGCTTTATTATAGAAGCATAATAAAAATGGCCTGCAATTTCCAACTCCTGGAAATTCATACTTTAATTATACTGTAAGGACAGCCTTGGGATCCTATTATTCCCATATCAGTAGGGAATGAGAGAATAACAAGAAGGGGACGAGTGGGTAGGGAAAGTAGATAAAGAGAGTGGCTTTGGGGGAAAGCCTATCAACACATCAGAGAGAAGAGCTGAGAGCTCGCAGAGGGTAGAAAACAGTAAAAGCAGAATGAACACAAGGAGAGGTATCTGTGAGGAATGGAGTCAATTGGAGTTTGGAGAGAAGTGTGTTTTTATTGCACGTTGCAATCTCGTTTAATTTTGTAAGTTCATAATTTAGGAATAAATATTATTTAATAAGTACTTAAAGCCAAAATGGATCACTGAGAAGGTTATAATGTTATTATTGCCAATAGCTAAATTATCATCATTTTCAGGAAACCTTCATCCACTTAAAAATACTCAGCACTGACGGTGCGAGCGCTGTTATATTAGAGCAACTATTCGAATAGGACTTTGGGGGAGCTGCCCATAATAAGACGTGTGCACATATAATAAAAGGACTCTGTACCTCTCTATTTACGCACACACCCGAGGCAAAATGAAAACTCTGCTAGATACAGCCTGGTGGTGTGCAGATACCATAATACTGTAGAGGAAAAAAATATCTATAAATAGAACTGTATCTTCTGTTCGTGGCATTTTGTTGGCGATTTTTAATAAAATAAGACAATGTTTTTGCTGACAGCAGCAATCATATCTGGCATTATATTTCATTGTCCCAATGTTTACTCTTAAAATGAATTTGTAGATCCAGCACTAAACAGGCGCTAATCACACATATGATTATTAAAATAACTCCTAAGCATTTTAATGAAACTCAAAGACTTTACAATTCCACAAAGCAACTGATAATTCAAAGCACTTTGGCAGTGTCAGCTTAAAGGAACTCTATGGAAATGTTCAATAAAAACTCAGAGGCACAAGATAAACCTCTCCCATCATTGCAAGATTTACAAATGTGTACTTTTGATTATATTTTTCTATGATCATTTTGTTGGATTAATATTCTTACATTTATACGCCAATTCTATTTACTCAAAGTGTTGTTTTTACTAAATTCTGGCAGAAAGCACCTTAGGACAGAAATAATTTATGTGAATCTAAGTCCAATGTTTATGCAGGCTTCTGATGACATTTTATGCCGGGGTTGGTATTAGGAAGTAGCATATAAAGGTGCCAAGTCTTTCAGCACGGCTGGGACTCAGCATATCTAGAGCCCTCCTTCTAATGGCCAGATCCTCTTCCAGCCAAGATACTCAACTGCAGAGTCATGGGAAATGCTTATGGACCAGTTATGGGAAAGGCACATTTAATGAATATTGTGTGTTTACTCTCACAGTCTTAGGGAAATGGCCTCAAAACTCACGATAGCAGTACACAGGGTGCTTCGAAAATATCTGTTTCCTTTCTCTCTTTTACTCTTAAGATTATTTCCCCCACCTTTATATTAAAAAAAAAAAAGCATCAATCAATTCTAGCCGTATTTTTTTTAAATGCTTCTTACATGCTTGATTTTGAATGAAACAGTATCAGGAAGGCAGATCTCACCATCGATTGACTGATGCATGGATTGATTGGTTGATTCTTCCATTCATTCATTCAGTTATTTGTCTTACTGGCTTGCAATTGACAGAACCAAATGGCTCATGCCCCCATAGTCTACCCAGGGAAAATCTACCCAGTGCTTGGCACAGTTGCATTCTTTAATCAACCTTGTAAAGTGATATTAGTCACATTTTAAATTTTGCATCTCACAGACACGCCTAGAAGAAAATCTATTAGTGAGCTGAATGTAAACCAATTTAGCGAATAACTTGTTTAGTGTGTTTCCTTATCTTGATTTGGTTTCCTTTATTCCTTTAAACCACCAGAGCATTCTCCCTCTCACCAACTATTATAACCGGATTAGAGCTATTTCTGTGGTTTTTGACATTGTCTGCTCAGCCTAAAGAACATACACAAAACTTGGAGGGAAACTGTAAAGGAGCCTGTTAGTCTTTAAAGCTCTTCCAAGTGGTTTGTTCACGCTTGTGTTGCCTTTACAGTTGTAGACCATGTACATGAGGATTGTAAGTACCCAAAGAAAAACTCAGTTTATGTGTTTTCTTCCAAAGCAGTTTCTGTGCAAATATCAAATCATTGATCTGCTAATGCTCAATACATATGATAAAGTGCCCCAAAGCCTGAGGTCAACTGATACTTTTCTTTGAGGTCTGGGGAAACAAGCATGCAGAAGGAGGCATTGAGACACACTGGTAGTATGTAGGTCTAAGCAATGAGAAGTCCATTTTTCACTACTTTATGGAATACTTTGTGTAGTTTATAATGACCTCAAAGTGTACAGAAATTGCTTACTTAAAAATAAGGTTATCTGCAGTTCTCAGAAGACAAGGGCTTAGGAGATGTGACTTAAAGTATATAGTCAAGGCTGGTGCAATTGGTATTAAGAACATAACCTGTAAAGAAAACAAAAAACAAAAAACAAAAAACCTAACCTGTAGTTCTTTTTATGTAAAGCATGTAACTGGCTGCTACTCTGCTACTCTCTGCATCACTGGGAAGAAGCCTTACACAGTACCCACAGTACCAGACATACTGTAAGCACTCAGTAAATATTGGTTGAATAATGTCACATATCCTCTTTGCTGTATTCAACAAGTAGAGATTTAGTGTCTACCCATGCCTCATTTTCCATGCTACCAACTGACAATATAAAAGAAATATACATTAAGCAAGAAAAAAAAATTCTCTGAGTACCAAACTATGTTGAGTGTTATGAAAGAAAAGAACAGGCACTAGAGGAGAGAATAAGCCTTATAATATTTTTTTAAGGTAAGGGGAGTTTGTTTGCTTAAAATCACATACTAGGGGAAGCCTGGGTGTTTCAGTGGTTGAGCGTCTGCCTTCAGCTCAGGGCGTGATCACGGGTTCCTGGGATCGAGTTCCGCATCGACCTCTCTGCAGGGAGCCTGCTTCTCCCTTTGCCTGTGTCTCTGCCTCTCTCTGTGTGTCTCTCATGAATAAATAAATAAAATCTTTTTTTAAAAAAATCACATACTAGGGAGTTATTGGCGAAAGGGCACAAAATTGCTGTTGTATAGGATAAACGAATGTAGATGTCTTTTAAAAAAATCACATACTAGGGAGTTATTAGAAAAAGGGCACAAAATTGCTGTCGTATAGAATAAATGAATGTAGATGTCTGATGTACAGGCATGATGACTATAGTTATTCTAAGGCAGTAGATTGCAGGTGCTCTCATCACACACACGAATTAGTAGATATGGGAAGAGATGTATGTTGATTAGCTTGACTGTAGTAATCTCATCAAATCATCCTATATACCTTAAATATATCCAATATACTAAATATATTATGAAATATTACTTAATACTAAGTATACAATTAAATATATTTTAAATGACATAATAAACCCTGAGTAATAAACACCTATTTGTCTGGCTTTAGCCTTCTGGTGAGAGTAGAAGTTTAATTTCACTTTATTTCCCAGGTTGTTTTCCTGGCATATCATGCCAATGCAATATAAGGAGTCAGTTTGTGTGAGATACTCAAAAGACAGTCCTTTTTCCACTCAACAACACCAAACTTTTCCAAAGACTTCTTTCATATATAATGGAGTTAACTAAATGAATAAGTGTATTTCTAGTCTAATATATTTTTATGTATCTAATATATTTTTGTCTGTAAGGTCATGGGGCTTTTGAAAAAAGTTAATTTCATTAGGACAGGCATTCATGCTTTGAAATATGGTTTAACAGTGCAGTTTTCCTCCGCGAGTCTTGATTCTGGTCAGTATGCCCCCAGACTATTTCCCAGCATGAAAATGACACCTAGAGATTGGTGGCAAACAATGCGAATGTACTTAACACCACTGAACTGTAGATTTAAAAATGGCTAAGATGGTAATCTTTATATTATGTGGGGTGGGTTGTTTTTTTTGTTTGTTTGTTCTGTTTTGTTTTGTTTTTACCCACAATTAAAAATAAATGGTATCATGTCTTCCAAATTTGATGATTGCAACTATAAGCTACTTTGCAGGATGTCTTGGCAGATGCTAATCAACAAGTTTGTCTTCTTTCTTTTTTCTGGAACACAAAAATACTATGACAAGAATGATACACAAAGTTACATTTTTGACTGGGTGCCTAAAAGCCACCCTGGGATCCATAACCTTGCTTAAAGATTTAAGAAAGACCTTTAGTCTACTTCTGAGAAGGTCCTTAGCCTTGAAAACTTTATCTCTCAATTTGACTTCTTAGCAGCTGTTATATTTTTTTTGCTGTCGTTTGTTTGACAGGATCCAGTTATAGGTTCCGATGTCTGTTTAAAGAAACAAGGAGGCTGTTGGCTTTCAAATTCTCTCATTGCTTGTGTGATCAGCATTTTCCCAGGCTTTTCTACATAGTTTGCCAAGCAAAGGGACTGACCTTTTGTAGCAAACACTTTTTCATTTCAAAATGCTCACTTTGATTTTTGTCCCATTTTATGCTCATTCCAAACTGTTTACAACCCACTAAAAATGACTGTGAATTATATGTTTGTGTAATGGATTCCTTTTGTGGTCGGAGTGGAATGTTTACTTTGAACAATTAGTTATCTTTGGGTAGATTATAGCAACTTGGAAAAAGAATGGCTAAAATTATTATTATACCTTAACTATTTCTTTTTGGTAATTCCTCTGCTATTACGCGAAGTTTGGGAGAATGTCACATCAGTAAGCCCATGGCATTATAAACGAGATCTATTCCTCAAATGTGGGAGCATTTAGATGTCATTGTTAAATTATACGAAGGTATAGTTATATATCGACTTGGGGATACACTTATCTGACTCATAACAATTCAGAACATCAAATACACATAAACACATTCATCTTCAAATACATAAAATAAATATGTGGATATTTACTGTAGATGTATAGTGCCATTTGCATATTAGGTAAGGTATGCACATGTATGTATTTATTATATCAATAACAGACATGATCGTAATAGCTATTATGCTAAGACATACCCAGCATTATACTTGTGAATATAATTTTCCTGATACTCAATTCAGTGCATCAGTCTGCCTCTTGAGATCTCAGCAAGTGTTCACTTGCAAAAATAAAGCTTTACATAGTCTTTTCCCGATGCCTGAGAATCCAGACCCCTAAAGTACAGATCAAATTGCCTTCACTAGACAAGCTCTGCTCCCAGTTCTGCTAATTTTGTACTGTTCATTCTTTCCCACTTTGGGATAATCTATTATAGTTGGATCCAGGCACGCACGAAAGGCTGATACTTCCATGAGGAATGTGCAATTTGTACTGTTTAGTTTGTGACGAGATTCTTGAAAACTTTTATGATTCTATCTTGTTCCAGAGAGACTTCTGCTTGCTAGTTTTATAAGCAGTGAGTGAAAAAAAAAAGTAACAAAAACAAAACAAACTGATAAAAATTACATGCTCAAAAAAAAAATCAAGAGTTCAAGATAAGCACTTTTTCTTTTTCCCCAGAGAATATTTGTGGACTGAACAAAAATGTTTCTGAGGGCACTGACCTATGTGTTGCTTTTCTTTTTTTTTATTTTTTTTTAAGTGCTTGCTTTTCATGCCTAAAGTTAGGCATCCACATGCAATTACAAAAGAGCTGATCCTCAAAGAAGCTCCGTGAAAGTTTGCAGCAGATTTTCCTTAGGTTTTATTTCTGAGTTAAAATTAAGTCCAGTTTTGCATTTTTGTGTTTTGTTTTGTTTTGTTTTAGTGCAACCCCAACGACAGCCACCTTCCTGACAGCTATAGCGTTGTGCTGAGTCCAAGTCGGAATTGGCTCTTTGGGGCAGTCGTGCTGGGGCCTCTGTGTCTGTAAGAAAGCCACATTCAGGGCTAGAGGGGAAGGCAAAATCAAAAAAGAGTAAACAGGAAACAGCCAGCAAGAGTATAAAAGAGAAACTGGGGAAAGACAACCAAAAGAAATCAGAGATGACAAGGTGGAGAGAGAGAAAAAAGCTGCGTTTTGCAATTAAGAAAACAAATGTGGATAAGAGGGCACTCTTGTGAGGTCTCATAGTGAGGAGAAGACAGTGATGGAACCCGTTTCCAAGTCAACCAGAGTTACCTGATACCTGCTTCTCTGTTCCAGAGAAATGTATTCCCACTCAAGAAAATATTTGTAAATCAAATCTTGCTGTGGAGGGCAAGCTTACATTGGATGTTCACAAATTCTGAGTATACACAGGGTTAGGAATTAACTCGCTGTACTTCTTAGTGACATTTCATGGAGTTTATCTACATCCAGCAATACACAACAGTCTTATTATCAGAAAGAGAGCTTAAACATAACAGAAGTTAATGGAGGAATAAATGTGCAGTTCAATAACCAGAAGGGCTATCTAACATATCCAGCAATGTGGCTCTGGCCAAATCAGTCAGTGGATATTCCCACACTTTTGCGTCCAGAATGCATGAGAATAAATAATATCTCTTCCAGATAAAGCCTGAGTCTAATTTCCAACCTCCACCCCCAGTTCCACCCCCATGTTAAAGTTTAGGTTCTTGCCATACTTTCCCTTCGAGTCAGTTGGAAGGAAACAGAGCCAAAATTAATACCCTAGGAAATTAGTCTCTTATTGTGTGAATGGAGGATTTAAATAATGCAACACCTCCTCATGTCGAGATGTGATCGTCTAAAATATCCTATAGCGGTGTCATTTATATGATGAGAGTTCTGGGTCTGAGGGTTTTTCTATTATAAGCCCCCATATTCGGAAGTTAATAGTTCAACCATAAAAATAATCTTGGCTGAAAGTTGGCAGGATGTTTTAGCCTGGAAGCAAATGTTTACAAAATTTGAAAAAAAAAAAAATCACATGCATTTGGAAAGCTTTCAGGTTTTCAATAAAAAGGCGCAAAAAAGAAAAAAAATTAGACAGACAGAGATTTTCAAATATTTGTTGCCCTGGGATTCAAAAACGGATTTGTAGTTTTTAAATAGAATTTTAAAATTCTTGTTGCATAATGTGAACCAACTGACTAAAAAAATAATTATCAAAAACATCATCAAAACTCTCACAGACTGTCACTTTGTTTTGTGAAATAATCTGTTGCTTATTGGTTGAACAAGAATCTATACGTTTTATTTTTACAAACACTTCCCTAGAGCTTAAAAATCTATGGTAATTAAGAAATATTAAAAATTCAGAAACCTATGAATGAGAACAAAATATTATACTCTTTGTAGACTTCCTAATAAATAATGTTTCCTTTTAAAATGTCCAGAAATAATTTATTTTTCCTAGGAATTTTCACACTTTCAAATGAAGTGTGTCAATTGAAGCACTGATTGTTATACTACATATATATTAAAAGAGACATACAGATTCCAGAAGTAGTTGCATGGCCCATAAAACTGAACATGGCATATTTTCCCCTATCAGATATTTTAGAGTAATTTACTCATCCTCCTGAAAAAAATTAATGTCTTAGAGATTCTTCTAAATTCTCTGAAAGATTATCTTATAGTCTAATAGGCTATGGAATTAGAAGTGTTTGTCTTAGGTTCAAGTAATCTTTTCCTTGCTAGTTGTATACCCTTCTGCCAAATTTTATAATTTTCAAGCTACGTCCTATTTTCACTTCAGGAAAAAAAAAAAAAACCCAGGGGCAGGACACTTTGAGAGAGAAAAACTGCAAAACCAAAATAGCTCTAAGATGATAACTGCTGGAAGAGTTCTTGAGCTTATAGTAGACTGTAGACCCAAAATGTAAAATCATACATTTTTAAAGGAAATATGAATGTCCTGGGATTTAGAGGGGAAGCATAGCTTACAGAAGAAAGATATTTAAACTATTACCCTCAGTGCATTGTGTGCTATTTCATATAGAGAGCGTGGATTTTTTAACTCATCACAGTACCTAGCACCTACTGGATTCTCAATAAATGATGAATGAATGGATAGGTTATATCCAACATTGCTTAAATCTTCATGGAAAGTTGCACACCTGCAAATGATTGAAACTTGAAAAATAAATCAGTGACCGACAGTTGTTGGTTGAAGGCAGCTACATGATTTGCATGATTTCCAAATCTACTTTTTCAACATGTAAACTATTCTGATAGCAGTATATTATGTCGTTCTAAATGATATTCTTTTCCATCGATACCCAGCTACACTAAACATTTGAAGGTAGGTTTCCTTGAAGATTTTTACGTTCATCAGTTTTGGGATACTACATTTAAGTGCACCGTTCAGCAGCTAATGGAATACCCAGTCTCTAACTCATTTTCATTAGAGGAAGTCATATCCCATTAGACATTGTTTCAACACCAACAGCCTGCTGTTTGTAATCAAATAATTGAATGGCAGGTATGACCTATAAGTGACATGCCTGAGAATAGTCAGGAGTAGGCTCAGGTCTCATAACCACACGGAAGTAGAGCACCACATCTTTTCCTCTAATTCAGACTTGGAATAACATGCTGGTGCTGTTCTCTGGTAGTTTACTGCCCCGTGAATGTCTCACCTTCTTGATTCAGTGTTTTTTTTTTACATAAATCTGAGGATTTTTTATTTGGATGACAATTTTTTGAAAGAGTCTGTTAAAGAATTTGAAATAAGATTATATCTGGGAAACGAACAAGGGGTAGTGGAAGGGGAGGTGGACGGGGGTTGGGGTGACTGAGTGACAGGCACTGAGCGGGGCACTGGACGGGATGAGCACTGGGTTTTATACTATAAAGTTAATTGTTGGCAAATCGAACTCCAATAAAAAAATAAAATAAAGATTATATACGGTCAACTACACAGACTTACCGATTGAAGTTAATGAAGATAGGATACCAACAGTCTAAATTCTGACATGATTTTGCTCTTGGATATTGATTTCATTTTTTCCAAATTTAACTTCATGACAGAAAAGTTAAACTCTGCTGACGCTAGAAAAAGGTCTCTAAAGACTTTGAATATGCACGTGCCATTAAAATAGGACTATTATCTCTCCTGTCTTAAAAACGATGCTCTTCTTGTTATGTTTTGCATTTTTGACTGTTTGGGCTAACTTAACCCTTTAGTCTCCCTACAGGGCAGTGGAAGACCTAGCAGACAGTACTATAATCACTGTAGTAAGGCTTCTTTCCTTCTGTCTTAAAGGTCAGTAATTGGCCTGTATTTGAAATCGCATGGCATGATATTGGAGTCTACGTGCTTAGGCCAGAGTCTGACAGCATAGGAAATGTGTGTTTTCCCCTGGATTTAGTTCTTGACTCTGGGATTCCTCTATCCATTCTTTTAGTGTGATCTCAGTGATAGCAAAACCTTCAACGATTTCTTCAATGACTTCAAAGTTCCTATTTCAGAATGACTCCTCTAACTATGTCTTATTCTCAGAGCTGAGGTCTAAGAATAAGCCTTCTTGAATTTTCCTCTGGCATCTCAAACTCAACTTCTTCAAGCTGCATTTATCACTTTCCCTAACAAATCTATTCATCTTTCTTTATTCCTTAACTCTGTCAATGGCATCATGGCCAATTTTCCCCATTCTTCTAAAAAGAAATATGTTGGATATTTTAGACTATTGTCTCTACTTACACAGAGCATCATTGCCCAGGTCTAATTATCTCTCCTTTCTTACTATCACTTGAATCTAATTCTTCCTTTCATCTGCTATGGTCCTGATTAGAACTTCATAATTTCTTTTGAGATAAACCTCCTAATTGAGATCATTGTTTTTGTTCTGTTTTCCACCCAAGCCATCCTTCTCAATGACGACAGCATTATCCCTCTTGAACACAAATGGAATTTGTAATATGCCTTCTTAGAATCTCCCTCCAATGGCTTATTTTTTCCATCAAGATAAACAAAATTCCATACTCATTATCCCCATAAGCATATGACCCTGTCTACTGTCCAGCTTCACATTCTCATAAGCTGCTTCCTATACTCCAGGAATATCAACTACAACATGTTTTCCAAAGGTCGATATATTTTCCATATGTTGTTCCTTCTTTCTAAGGACCCTCTCCTTACCCATCCACCTGCCAAATTCACATTCATCCACTCGTGCATGGCACAGGAGTCCCCTTCTTCCAGGAAAATCCTCTGATTTACATGCTTAACCACCCCTTCATGGTCTCTTGAACGTTATTAAGATCTCTCTCCACAGTGTTCCAACGACAGCTTTGCTCTCCCTAACATAGCCCTTGTAGCATGGGCTAGTGTCTTTACCTGTTTCTCCATCTACAGGATGAGTCCCTGAGTCTAGGGATTGTGTCTGGTTCATCTCTGTCTCTTCAGTGCTTAGCACACCAAAGCTGGCATATGGTAGGGGCTTAATTCATGATGTATGATTAAATGGATGAATACATGGATATTATCCAAAATTCCTTTTCATCCATCCATTCCTGCATCTATCCTTAGAGAATCAAATCCTATATACTAAAGATTCATTGAATTGATAGAAGACATAGAGACTAGATGTCTCTTGAAACATAATGTGAAGTCATATTATCCAGAAGGAAGAGAAACTACCTTATAAGCAAAAGTAAGGATTTTTTTTATTGTTTGTTTGCAGCATGGCCAATATGTATCTATACTCATATCGGTATCTATATCCATATCTGTATCTGTATGATATACCGTGTTAGTAATAGTCTACAATAAGATAAGACAGAAATAGAGCAATGACTCAGGTGTTTAGGACAGGTTTCAGACAAAACAGACTTTTAAAATCCTTTATGGAGGGAAATCAGTCTCTCAACAAACAGTGTTAAATTATTTCATGTACCTGACAGATTCAACAAAGTACAGCCAGATTTGATACTTTTGAGATCTATTAGTATCATAAGAGCAGGACTATCATCTTTCTGGTTCCAAAAATTATGTTCCTTTATATATAACCCTCTGGGCAGCATGCCTACTTCCCTGTAAGTTTGTGTATAATTTTTCCCATTATCACCCCCTAGGTCCTTTCACCATCACCACTTTCCAGGCATCTACCATCCACTGAATAGCCATGTTTCTGATTATCTTTTCCCAAATGTATTAGCTTGCATTATTTAAGGCTGAATCTCTTTTTATTATTTCCTGCTCATATTTCTAAACTCCTTAAGTCCATTTGTATGATTCTTTTGTCTTCACAGATGTCCACAGTTCCTCCCAATTTAGTATCATCAGCAAATTTAATTAATGCTCTGTTTACCTCTCTTTCTAATGAAACCAGTCCCCTGTTTCATTTCATCATACAAAGTAAAAATATATTGGCAATAAAACAGTCCGAAGAAATGTTCCCTCACTGTAGGAGGGGAAGTTCAGGATACAGCAAAGAACCATGTGGTGAGGAGTGGACAGGGCAGCGGGGTGGTGAGCTAGTTTGCTACTGCCCTAAAGCAAAACCTTTTTCACAGCAACCACATTTGGCAGACTGCCTGAGTTGGTGCTGGGGTGTGTGTGTGTGTGTGTGTGTGTGTGTGTGTGTGTGTTCTTGGAAGGTAACTATATTACCCTAACTGAGGACTTTTTACTAAAGATATATTTACTGATACATGAAAAGCATATTTAAAACTACGTGCAAATACAAGTGTAAGCAGGTAACATTTAATCCATTCTGTAGCTACAAACCTAGTTATAAATACATACATCCGAATATATACAGGCTCACAACCATTTTCACTTGGCTTTGTCTAACATTAACTACAGTCTAAATTTTTATCTCATTTTTTAATTTAATAAATGGTTTAGATCCAAATTACCCATTGGGCTTAAATCAAATTCCTTATAAATGTTAGATTCATTGAATAAAGAGAATTTTTACTCAGTTGCAGCCAATAGACAAATGTCGGTAAAAGAAAGATTTTAACCTCTAGAATTTATAGGACAGAAAGGTGAGCTTGGCCAACAGAAAGAGATTTTACTTGTTAACTACAAGGTGAGCAAGTTTATGTTCAAAGAATTATAACATTAGTCTTTGAAGATATGGCCATCCAAATATGGGGTGATTTATGTACGGAAAACAAAGATGGCATTTACTAAGCACCCACTATGTGCCACACATAATTCTAGTACTTTCTAGAGTACATGAGTGTATTTAAATACTGTATTTAAATACTGTAGATTTAAAACCTACTGTATTTAAATACTGTAGATTTAAAACCTATGTTAATTACTATCTGATATTCCATAGACTATTCCAAACTCCGGTAAAATTTCATAAACATTTGTTATGTTGCATATGAAGAGTCAGTCTTTTAAATGTGGATCAATTAGTATAAATCTATTGACTATAAGGGGAAGAAAACCTTTCAGGTTTATGCTCTGATTAAGACAGACAGATGGTTGACCAACATCTCTGTTGTTATGTATAGAAGATCATGAATGCTCTCAGTATTGAAATGAAGGCTGATCCATACTTTACACATAGCACAAGGTCACCAAAGATGTTATCACCAAGGGATGATGTTAACGCAATAGTGACTGGGAATACTGTTAAGTAGTCACAGCCTCATATTGTTTTTCTAGTGAGAAAAATCTGATGCATAATGCATTCTTATGCGAGAATTTTCTCAGATGCCAGGACTTTACAGGCATAACTTTCATAAGCTTTAATGGGAGTTTCCTGCCAGCACCTGTTACAGTATAGAGTTCTTACTTTTCACACATAATCCAAGACTGGCTTGGAACACTGACTTGGAAAAACTAATATAGTGAAACCTTCTTATAATGTTTCCTCACATATAATGTTCATCTTTTAATTCTTGGTCTGATATATGTATGTACATGTTTTCCTTTCAAATTCTTTTCCCACCAGAAAGACTTTTTTTCACAAGCTTTTTATGGATAGGAGCAGATAAAGTGTATATATATATATATATATATATATATATATATATATATACACACACACACACATATATATATATAACATATATATATATATGATATATATATTACTGAATATACTACCGGAAAAGATACATAAGAGGGAAAGTTATTAGGATAGAAATTAAACTAATGTTAGAAATCTACTCTTCTTAACCGGAAATAGTTTTGAGACACTTTGGATTCCTGAGGAGCCCCAGAAACAATGAGAGTGCCATGTGCAAACAACAATCACCAGAGATCCAAAACAAGGATCACAGGTCAAAAAATATAGTTTGGCTGTGTCTTTACAGAACAAAAATATGGGAAACTTAATATTTAAATTAATATGTGGATAAATCAGCAGGATAATATTTTGTATTATGATAATATTTTGCATTGAAGGAGAAAGAGATAAAAGGAGTTCTTAAAATCTTATATATATATATATATATATATATATATATATATTTTAAATTAACTCCCACAAATTGTATCCCCCAAACAAAGAAAAGTATTAGTGTATCTGTTTAAAACTGTTGGAGATTGCACAGAAATACGATTTTGTGAACAGTAACGTCTCTTTTCAAGGTGTTTAAAGTCTCCTCTTGTTTACTATTTCCAACATACATGGCATATAAGAATGAAAACAAATCTTTATACTCAAAATCTGGAGTCATTTGTTGTCACTGTCCCCTCTGACAGCACGGTGGGCAGGAGCAATAGTTGTTAAATGTCAAACATTTTCAAATAGTGATTTTGAGTTCCATATTTATAGCAGGGTATTGTAACTAATGTTGGTAGGTTGAATTAAAGTTAGAAAAGGAGTCTGAAACCCTGAAACCATAAAGAGACAACAAACCTGTTAGTGAAGTTGTCACTGAGGCAAAACATGAGTCTGAACAAGGACAACTCTAGGACGAATCAGGACATATTTGCTCCCTTCTTTTTTTTTCCTAGATTGTTGCATTACTCTAATGTCCCCTTGGGCACTGTGTCTGACCTCCGACACCTTCCTCCTGGCAAACCCACCTGAGGAATATCATTTATACCTTAGCTTGAAGTTCAGACATCCTCAAAACTCCTTTGAGTGTTACCTTGAGTCCAGTTTTATTTTTAAATATTTTATTTATTTATTAATGAGAGACACAGAGAGAGAGGCAGAGACACAGGCAGAGGGAGGAGCAGGCTCCCTGCAGGGAGCCCGATGCAGGACTTGATCCTGGGACTCCAGGATCTCGCCCTGAACTGAAGGCAGGCACTCAACCCCTGAGCCACCCAGGCATTCCCCCTTGAGTACAGTTTTGAAGAGTAACAGCAATTTCTCATTAAAAGTCTTTATTTCCTACTTGAGTTTTTCCAAGCACCAGTGAAGAAGGGTTTTATTTGGTTTTGTTCTTTCTGATAAGGCAAAGAAGGGCAATTGAAATCACACGGACACCTTTAAAAGCATGCTATGTTCCCAAGCTTAGTATCTTCCTCCACTCTGGGTTTTGCTTGTAGGGTACTTCGCTCCAAATGTGGGCAAAACAAGGCCATTGTTTTCCTTTGATATTCTGGCCAATGAATGAATAAAAATGCATTTGTTTCTGGGTATCATAGTCTAAGGTTTGTTTGGAACCTGCAAGTACATTGGGAATCTAGGACTTCCTGAGTCATTCAGGGATGTTTGTCTCTTACTGATGAACATTAGGCTGAGTTCCCTGAGGAAACTTAGGGCCACCTCAGGGATGAGAGTTTTCGGATGCACCCAGTGGTCTAAAACAGGCAGCTCCACACACAGTGCAGGTGCAGAAGAATGACACAGTGGGAGAAGTCTCCAAGACTGTGATTTCTGCAGGCATTGGTGCAGAAAGGAGAAAGGCCTGAAATCAGAGGTCTCATGATTCCAAGGATGAACATGTCTTTACAGAATTTCAATCTGTAGAGCAAAGCCCTAAATCCTTGATTTATATAAGCAAAGCTTTGAATCTCAGTTTAGAGCGTTGCATTTGCCAAAATGAAAAAATTATTGAATAAGTTGTCTCTGAAGAAAGATAATTTATTACACCATTCTCATGATGGAAAATTATTATGATGATAAGACCAAATTATGTTTAAGGGTAAAATGTATTTAGACAGGCTGAAAAATGTACCTTTCCTCCCCTAAATCTTTAAATACAGTGAGAACACTCCATTTCCCCGTATCCTGGTGTATCTGAGAAAATCCAGGCAGGGTAAGCATTTGGGTAATGGCAACTACCTTGGATTAACTTGAAGCCAAATTGGACACTCGCTTCCTCTTTCTGTTTCTTTCCTGTTGTTTATCACACTTGCCCTCTTGTCCTCCATCTCAGCCTGTCCCATACCCTACACAAATGAAGTCTTGTATTTTCTGTCCTTGTAGCTGAAGCCTGCTGTCAGGACAAGATCTAATAGATAAATCTACATTAAAGTGCACATGATTAGTGAGGTTTGAAGTGAAATCCTTCCATGGGATTTAAAGAAAAAGGAATAAAATTCTAATTACATAATTTTAGGCATAAGCAAAATTGTGTAAAAGGAACACTTTAAGACAGAGTCATTACCTCCAAGCTTCTGAAAGATGCCCTAAATATAGCCTCTGTAATTAATGTTAAGACTAACCTTGGGGACTGGTGGTGTAAAGTCCAGGTCTCCGAATTGATAATCTTTCATTTCTAATTTCTACAGCACTTCACGAGTCAACGGTAGTGAATAATCATGGATTTTCTAATATTCTTAAAATTCAGAATCTGCTGGCCCTTAGGGAAAATGAGGAAATTGAGACACTATTTAAATTTCATACAATGGAAAACATGAGATGCATTTGTAACTTGGTTTCTTACCACTTAGAAAATTACATATATGGGATAGACACTCAATAAATATTTTATTAATGAACATCAACATATGTGGCACATCTTAGTTTAATATACCTCTTTCTATGACAACAGATCAGAAAGAAATGATAGATGCTAAATATGCATAAACGCACAGAAATATTTCAATAGGGTTTTTTTATGTAGACCTATGTGACAAAATCCTCCAGAAGCAGGAAATCTGGTTTGTATTATACTAGTGCTAGATGAGTTTAAATAAGGGAACAATTGGTATTGGAATGTCTTTTTCTTTTTTTTCTTTAAGCCAACAAGTAATGTTTTGAGTAACTGGAGTGTGTGCAATGCTTTACTAGAGGGTTAACAGCCCTCAAGTAGTGAAGAATGAAGCCGAGGAGATGGGTCTCCTACACCACTAAAAGAGAACTTGCCTTACCTTTCCCCTTATGAAGTGATAGTAGAAGTTAAAAAGCCAACCTCCTTGCTAGCTTTAGGCCTTTATCTATGCATTTCTTTGTGTACAAGACCTACAATCACAAATGACAATGGTATAAGTTGTCCATAGATAGTTAGAGTTTACAATTAGGGGAAATGATTTTGTCTTTTCAGCTCTATTCTAGAAACCTTGCATTTGTATTTCCTAACCTGGTGTCATTTGTTCAATAATGGAATGGTTTGTGAAATACTTAAATTTTGAGATTTCTATTGTGTCTCATAAAGATTTGGAAACTGCTACCATCGGTCTTAAAGCATGCTTCAGATGAATTAGATATACACCATAGAGCATTCAAGGACAATCAATAGTTTTATCTTTCAATCGTTTTCAAATGAGCCTAAAGGAACATAAACCCATATAACAAAGAAATGTAATCTATGGCATGATGTTTTGGTAATGAAGTAAATATCATTATTTTCGGTTTATAATAATATACGTATTCTTACATATGCATATATGTATGCATATGCACACATACAAAATAGTAGGAAATGTATAAAATAATAAATAAAACCAGAATCATTTTTATAATCCCGCTGTACACAGGTAATTACCATTAATAGTGTGCTGTATAATATGTAATACATATAACATATATATTACAGTTATATATAGTGTAGTGCATAATATATATAATATACATAATACGAAACATGTGTAACTTAACTGTTTCAGGATATAATGTGAAACTGAATACCTATCATAATGATGTTTCCTTCTTAAGTTGGCTATAGAGCATATACCAACCTGAGTGTATTGCTCAGATGTCTTGCATGTACGAAAATATTAGAGATTGCAGGTGCCGTTGTTACTAACTCATCAGTTACTAACTCAGCAGAACAATCCTAGCGCTGTAGCTCCATGATATCCAGACTATGCACTCTTCGTTCTTTGCTATAACTCCAGTGCCTAGTCCACTTTTGCAATATAATAAGTGCTTAATCAATATGTGTTAAGTTGTATGCAAGGTTGGAGTTCACCAACTCAAGGCCTTTCCATCCAGAATCTATTGGAGTTTTTCTTTCCTTCTGTTTAACCCCAGTTGAGCACAGATCCATTTGCCAAAAAGGGAGGGTTGCGTAGCAGAAGTATTAACAATACCCACCTGACACCCTCTCCTGTGTTATCAAAAAGAAAACGATAATCTTCTTTATATTTTCTGAGAAAAGGAACTTTATTCTTTAGTCACGCTCACTATCATGGCCGGGAGCATCTTCTTTAACTAGAAGAGAGTCTGATGACACCAGAATTTCTCAGAAGTTTGTCTGTGATCTATATAGGATTTTACTGATGGTAGATATACTCAAACAGGTTGGTAGTTTATTTTGTCTTTGTGTCTGGAATTCTGCTTCCCTACCCCACTTCAGAGGCCGCAGCCAGAAGGGCTCTCTCCCTCACCTGAATGTTTAGCAGAAGCAAGCCATCAAAACCCTCCAGGAAGTGGCTAGCTAAAGGGTCTGAATTAGAGGCACCTCCCCAAAGAAGATCAAAAGTTATGCTCCACCAACACAGAGACACTGAGAAATGGTTGAATGTATTCTAAATTAAACTGCCCTGGTGGTGAGCAGAGATCTGCCAAAATCTTTCAATTAATCACTTTTACCTTCAGGGCAGAGTTAGACTGAGAGTATTTCAATAGGTTTTTATTGGAACAGGGTTATTTCAGATATTAAACTATGTTGCACAAAGTAAAAATAATGTTATTTTTAAGTTGCTACTCTTGTTAAATAAAAGTTGGCAAGCATTCTCGGGGTCTGTATTGTGTCTGTGTATTTGTGTATGTGTGTGGCTTTTTTCTGTGCCGTAAGCCTCATTGATTTAAAAAAAGTGAACAGCAATGAATTAGGTGGTAAACATATTCATACAACCATTTTCATTAATAATATGTCATAAATAATAGAAGAAAGGTTTTAAGTGTATAATTCTGTGCAACACAATTGAGATAGTTTTTTTTTTTTTTTTTTTTTTCCTACATCTTCAGCAGTAAGTTAATTAGAATCACCTGCATTTCCTTGGGTGGACACCAAATGGATTGCAAACAAAAACAGATTAAAATAGCTGCTGGAGCTCATGGCATACAGATGACAAGATTCACAAAAAGGACAACGAGGCACTGAAAATGTTCGCTTTTCAAACAATTTTAGAGGAAATTTAGCTCTTGCAACTTCTCAGTAAAAGCTGCTTGTAAGTGTTTTGCTGAAAGACTAGAACAGCTTTGTTTCTGATCCCTTGATGAGTGAGAGAAATGTTTAAGAAAGATCACTTTACAGAGAGATTCAGGCTGAAATGCGATGACTGTGATTCAAGCCAAGCCAAAAATTACAGTTCAGAATGAAAGGGGAGGGACGTGGTTTGGGAATCCATTTTCCCACATTCCTGAATCTCAATCATCCCAGCCAATGTTTAAAAAAAAAAAAGTCCAATGGAAAACAATGAGGTCACTTTGTTTAGATGTTTTAAAAAAATAGGGGTGGGGGGATCGAAAAGAATGAGAGCAAATATATGAATTTCAAATCAATATCTATTTCAAGTATAATGGGATTAAAGGCTAGACTTTATGTAACTATTATGAGTTCATCACAAAAGGAGCCGTTTTTCAGCGTTTTCTTCTTGTTTGTGTTGGTAAGCCTTTTAGGGCATGTCTTTAACTTATAAAAGAGTTTGTTGCCAAATTTTTAAAACAAGAAGTGTACATGGGCATAGTCTACAGATCATTCCTTCCTAAGCTCCAAGCTTTCCTTATGAATTGTACCTTCAGGAAGCTGGGTTTCTTTCATTAAACCTGCTATGCCAATCCCGTGGCAGTGGTCACCCACTGCTGTTTGAATTTCACATTATGCTAGTGCATTTGCTTGCAAACTGCCAGATGATAATGGCTGATCAAATTAGACTGTTCATTCTTATTACTCTTATTTATTTTAAAGAAACGCTCTGAGCAAGTCACAATTCCAAAAAAAAAAAAAAAAAACTATTTATTTACATCAGCATGATCACAGCAGAACATAACAATGGAACTCAAACAGAAAAGAAACTCAAAGAATGAGATGCAATGGACCAAATACCTTCCAGACACATGAAGTTTTTCCTCAAGATGAGAGCTCTCACTTAATGTTAATCAGAATCATTGGCCAATATTTGTAAGAAAAAAGAGAGAGAGAGAGAGAGAGAGAGAAAAGAAAGAAAGAAACATGTAAAAGAATTTATCAAAGACTATTTCCAGGTACTTTGCTTCCCATTTTGCAGAAATCATTTCAGTTCATTACCTTTTGTCTTGTCAAATCAAGGATATTGGGTTTCCTAGTGAAATTTCACAGACAAATTCAAGGATTCTCTGAGATCTTCCTTACCTTGAAATACTTTCAGAATGATTCTAAGATTGATAGAATTCTATAAACCATGCTTGTGTCTACCATGCTGCAGGCTTCATATTGTTGGGCCTCAAATTCTTGGCTGAGTTTAGACAAATATGTAAGGATCAATGTTTGAGAAATGAGGAACCACACATAGGATGCCATCTTAGACTCCCATTTCATTTTACTCCGGTATTGGGGAGCGTATACGAATGACTTCCACCTGTATCACACTGGCATGTTGTAATAACTTCTTTAATAACTTCTTTCCTTTTGTTTTTAGCCTTATTTGCCTAACAATTAGTATTCTATACATTTAAAAGCATGATTTTAAAGGCAATTGGCTTCGTAGTAAGTCTAAATGGAATGAATGCAAGCTGAACAAATGTGTGGAGGTTATATGCAAAAATAAACCTAATACATAAAAACAATTACAGTAAATGGAAATCAGGATCTAGCCCTCAGTACTGATGTCTTCATCAGTACTCACAGGACTTCACAGGACTTTTTACATACTATTATCTACTGTTCTGGACTCTGATGGTATGGATAAATATCTCCAATTATGACACAATTAGTGAAATATTATGATAAGGACTAAGTATAAATATAAGGGGGAAAACTCTAATAGTTAAAGATAGTGCATATTGAGGATAATGGCTTTTATATTTCCAGTGACATTTAAAGAATCCGGTGTGATTGTCTTGTTATTCTTAAAGTGTCCAATGTCTGGCTTAAAAGGAACTGGAGAGATGGGAAACTAATCCAATAAATGATTTTCCAATTTCTTTTCTAACAACATCACTCTACACAAGAATAAAAACAATTCTTAATAATAGTAGGAGAACCTGGGTGGCTTGTTTCTGCTCAGGTCATGATCCCAGGTTATGGGAGGTGGGGCTTGGTGCTCAGCACAGAGCCTGCTTGAGATTCTCTTTCCCTGTGCCCTTCCTCCTTCTCGTGCTCTCTAAACAAACAAACAAATAAATAAATAAAGTCTTTAAAAAATGATAAGAAGAATACTTAAAAGTAAAAAAAAAAAAAAAAATCAGCCATCTCTCCCCCCATCTGCAAATACTAGAGCCATAGATCTTTTCAAGGTATAAGTGGTACAATACAGAACCACCAAGAAACACAACTAGTAATGCTCTTAACACTCAGGATATTTTGTCCTTTTCCTCTCCCAATTTTAAGTTTATTTTTCCAGGTGATCAAATAGGATAAGACTGAGCAAAGAGCTTGAAGTACATTGCACATGAATGAATGATTGAATGAATGAATGACGAATAAATGTGTAACTAATTTTGGCTAGGATCCTTAACAATTTTGTTTCCTAGTGTAACACCTTAAACAGATGTGAGTTTGGCAGTAGGGGGAGATTTGATAATGATCCTACACAAGTGGCCAACGAACAGTCCCTGAAGAAAAATCAACATCTCTCCCTCTGATCCAAAATTCTGTATTTGATACTATTTTGTCCTTAGTCCCATAAATTATTTAATTTTTGCTATTTTAGTTTTAAGACAGTAATTTAAATCTGGAATTTGGTCCTTATCTATAACACTATCTATATAAACAATACAAAATAATGTTACATTTGTTAGCATCACAGGTCATAGTTTTCTCAGAAATAGAAAAGCACCCTTCTCTTAGTACCTCTTTTTCGCTCGAACATCTCTTTAAAAATTTTAGCAACAAAAATTTATCTCTTTCATATCTTAATAGGACTAAAATTCTTCTTTTCCCTATGAATCTACTACAAAATATCTGGTAGATGAAAAACTTGTTTCATTCATATGTAAGTCTTTGAAAAAAAGACTATTACCCAAATCAATCGATCAAGGAAAGTTAAAGATAATGTATAGAATTGTCAAATCACCTCTGGTACACCTGGCAATAATATAACATTGACTTTCAACTATACTTCAATAATCAAAGTTAAAACTAATTGAAAGTAGTATGATGTTAAAAAGAAAAGACCGGCACTGGGGGGGGGGGGGGGGCATTTGATGGGATGAGCACTGGGTGTTATGCTATATGTTGGCAAATTGAACTCCAATAAAAAAAATTTAAAATTAAATAAATAAAAAAATAATAAAAAGGAAAGACAATTGTGACAATTGCCTCTATAACTTTTTATAGCAGAAACACAAAGGAAGGAAAAAGAATATATCAAAATAAGGTGAAAATATAAAAGGAAGGGCTTATGAAACAAATAGAAGAGTAAAATATAATAATCTCAGTAATAAGGGGAACATTTGAGAAATCATAAGTGATAATAGAACTTCTGTAAATATGTAAAAAAGGACAGGAGTGAGAAAAATAAAAGGAAATGAGGGGTGTACTTAACCTGGACCCTATATTCACATATTTTCCCCACATTAGAATTAGAGACACATGAGTATTTTAAATATTCATAATGTAATCCCAGGTCATTTACATCCCATATGCCGACAAAGAAAATTATTATATAGCAGTTATCCTCACAATCTAATGAGACTTTTGTTTTCAGTATGAAAAAGTCTATCTTTATGAAAAGCAACATAGGGCCCCATTCAAGCTGGCATACTGAAAAAAACATGTCTGATTCTCCTTCCTCAAAAAATCCCCATGAAATAATAGAAAAGATATGTCAAAAAAGAAAAAGAATAATAATGGTGCTGAAAACAGAAAAGGTGCCATCAGCCCACCAGAAATAGAAATTCCAGGAAGACAGAAAGCAGATGGGATCAAACAAGTGGAGAAATTAGAGCAGAAGAAATACCATTCCCAGACACAATAATTAGGCACAATTCTTTCTAGGGATGTACTAGAGAATATTCAAGCTTGGAGTTTAATAAAAAAGGGTAGAAATCAGCAAGAGGATAATAAATAAATAATTCACTAAATATCAGATCTAATATCTGGGAGACCTGGGCCACTCTCCATTTATCCTGTACCAAGGAAGCACCTGCAGCAGCTGCTGGAGCCTGAAAACTAGTCCCACAAGGACAGAGGAGAGACTGGTGGCACCTGAGAAAGAAGGCAGTGCAGAATAAGGTGACTCAGGCCCTCTCTACACAATAGACGCAGAGTTAGAGAACTTTGCACAGAAGCAAAGCCATTAAAGTATTATTATTCAAAAAAAGTTTCTCCCTCCTTTGGTAATTGAAGAATTCCTAGCCCACTGTCTACTCACCCCATCATCCTGTAAGAAACTCTCATTCTGTCTGCCCATGTAAGATTGAAGCCAATTGGAGGAAAAAGAGATGCGTGCAAATACAAAAATACCCTTGACCAACCATATATTCTCATTAATTCACTCTTTCAACCATAATAGCAATCTGATGTTTGAACAGCATCCATCTTAAAGTAGTTTTAGATGGAAAAGAGACAATAAAGGGAAGGATATATCAAGAAAATAATATAAGGAACTTTTCTGATTGAAAGGGTCAAAATATAGACAAATCTGAGGAAAATTTTACTTCTACAAGTTTAAAGAGAAGAATCTTTTTTTAAAAATCCTGAAAGAAAAAGCAATTGACCTACAAAGCATCAATGATCAATTTAATAAAAAGACTTAACAGCAGAGACACTAGAAGATAATGAAAGTTTTTTTTTTTTTTCAAAGTTAGTAAAGTAAGTTTGTGAAGCTCCAACAAGTATTTAAATCAACAATTCATTATGAAACAAAACAATCATGGAGATGGAAGAAATAAGAAAATTTACCAATCACGTACTTTGATGAATATAGAACTCCTAAAAATAAATCCAAGAGAGATAACAGTGGAACACAAGAGAGGAGCAAGTAGTTCACTGGGACCCTGAGCTGCACTGTCCAATATGGTAGTCATGAAGTTACACTATTTAAAATTAAGTAAAATAAAAATTCAGTTGCACTAGCCACATTTCAAGCACTCAGTAGTCAGCCAAACGTGGCCAGTGGACCTGACTTAAACAGGTAGATAGAACATTTCCATCATGTAGATAGAATCATTAGTACATTTCCATTGTCACAGAAAGTTCTTTTGGGCGGTGCTTAATTTGAAGAAATGAAGGAAACCGCAAAAGAAGACAAGAACACATCAGGCCTTGACTTTTGGGAGAGGTCATTTTTGAAGCAAAATTTTAGTGTTGAACCCGAATACCTTTTTTTTTAAATAGCAATTAATACTGACTTATAAGTAAGCCACAAAATCTTTATATAAGTAAAATAAAACGATCAAAACTTTGAGAATACAAGCAATAATATAAAAGGATAAAATTTGAACTATGAAGGAGAGAAGGGGAAGGAAGAGGAAATGCACTATTTCTTATTTTTCTATAGCACAGAAGCAATTTGATTTAAGAAAGGGAAACAGGTCACTATAACTAATAATAACAGAGAGAGTACATAGATAAGTGGTAAGAACTATCCACTAAACTCATTATCTTTTCTAATAGGGAGTCAATAAATACCAAAGTCAAATTAATAAACAGAAATATGGCACATTAACATAAAATGAATAACAACAAAAAATTAAAACTGAACTGTTCACAGTGACAATCTTTGGATAGCAAAAGTGGGTAGATAAAATGTTTTTCTATAATATTTTGTGTGGTTTAATTTTTCTTTTTTTCCCAAGAAGTGCATTTGCCTCTACAGAGAAAAAACTCTATTCAAAAGGGCTATTATAAGTTAACATGTAGAAAAATATTCTTGTTTGACCATCAGAATTGTGTCAACTATCCTAAGCTAATCATTCTTGACTCCTTCTTGAAGGATGATGGATAAAGGATGAACTTCTTGAAGGATGATCTTCAAGGCATCTCGCAAGGAGTTATTAATAGTCAAATAAAGCCAGAAAATAGATGCAGCATAAATATCAGTCACTGAGACAGAGTAGAAATTAAATTCAGAAAGAGTTTCAGGTTATATCCTGTACTCTCAGTCATTGAGTTTAAAGGCTGAGAACAAAGAAGTTGGTGATAGAAGATTGGAGACACTCAATTTAGAGGAGGAATAGATAGATCTGAATGGCACATTGACTTCCCCTCGGGTTTGGTTCTGAACTCAAGCAGGGCCTTCAAAAGACCAAGAAAGAAATGTGCAGCTCTCTTTGGGGGCATTCTGGGTGTTCCCATGCTCATTGGTTTTTGCCAGAGGGAAAAGCCAGAAGACCAAAGAATTGTGAGAATGACTCTTCTTGCGGTAGCTCTGGCCTCCTAGGAATTAGGAAGTGCCATAAATCTCGGGAGAGGGGCTGTTTGCGCAAACTTCCCAGCCCACATTTCAGACTCCAGGGGTTCAGATGCATTTCGTTATGTTCCAGGAAAACAAGCAAGCTTTTGGGGCACACCTCTCAACCAGGTTCAAAGTCTACGTCTTTGTGGTTTGTCCATCATTCAAGCTACCAAGAATGCTACCGAATCCACAGTTTGCAACTATTTTTAACAGGCTCATCTGCATTGTTGAAAACTGCCTGTATTTTGGCAGATAAGCCAGTCAACTCTGGAAACCGTGCTGGTCTCTTAGATTTCTTTTTGGAAAGTGTCTAAGATTTATAGTGGGAATTATTCATGACAGCTGCATTCTTTCCACTGGGTTTAGACCCACCATTTGGTCTAATAACTCCTAATTGTGTGTCTATCCTAGTCTAAGCTTCTTCAGAAGAAAAGGTGGGGGGTAGAGGAGAGAGACTTCTGAGAGTCTCCTATAGTGATACCCAGTGATTTTTGTCAACCGTAAAGACTATTTTGAAGCTTAAGAAGGTCAGCTGATGATGAACAAATAAATGACATTTCAGTGAACATGGATTTCTTCAGAGAATTTTTCATTACTGTCATTAATGCCAGTTTGATAAAAACAAAACAAAACAAAAAAGTAAAATGACTTAGTTTCACTGTGTTCCCAAGGTATTTTTAGCATAACAAGAAAAGTTCTTGTCAGCATCCAGTCATGGTATTTTCTTGAAAGAAGTACCTTTCAAAGTGATTTTTCTCCAAACTTCACCAGAGCACAACATGGGTACCTTGAAGACATTGCACATTTAAAAATCATACGAGGTCTAATTATATTTCCAAAATAAGTAGTTTCCAATCCAGCAAGGATAATGTGGTCATGAAAAGGATGTCCAAATCCACCAATTTACATTGGTTTGGTTTGGCATCACTTTCAAAGTTCTTGGAGCAAAAAGAGGATGGCACGTGAATCATTGCAATTTGGGTAATAATTCCTAGGACTTGGGGTTTGCCACTCTGTGAGGCATTCAGGGGAAAACTAATCAAGACTGTACCTATATAATTTATAACTGCTAAAATTCACTGATATGTTCCAGATTATTTTGCAAAATGTAATACCCTCCTTTTTAATATGTACTTTGTCATTTTCACTCTATTTATGTAATTTAAAAAGTATGATAGCAAGGGAGCATGAGCCATTTGAAGCAGGAGCCACTAATGTCAGAGATTGTTATCCTTCACAAGATATATGGTGTTGATATCTCTGAATCTAAAGGGCTTGGAAGTTGTGTCAAGTTAGATTCAAATTGCATCTAATATGTTTTGCTTTACTCCCTCTTACTTTCTGGTTTCTATCTTAAGCCACAAAGCAGTTTTTCTGTTGTGACTTAGTGCTACAACCATAGTGGTGGCACTGGTCTGAGTTACGTTCTCTGTCTCCATCCCCAGCCCTCCCTCCTTTTATCCCAAAAGAAAATTGGGTTATTAATTTAGGATGAGGCTGCTTTGTTTAAACAGTATAGTGCTTTCCAATTGCTCCAGTGTAATATATCCAACCCATACCGCTCTTTCAAATGTTTTTGATTACCGAACTGAAAGAAGAAAGAAAAAGAAAGAAAGAAAGAAAGAAAGAAAGATCTTTTACTGAAATTTATGAAACACCAGGGATGGGGAGGGACTTCTTATGTTGTAACTTTAAATTTCTAGAAAAGGAAAAGAAAGTTTCGGATCCTGGGGAATTTCAGTAATTGAAACTCAGTTTACAACTCTAGGCAACATATACATCTACAGTTGCACATAAAATAATTAGAAAAGAAAGAGTCCAAGCTTCAAAATAGAAATGAGCTTGATTTTGTACCCTGAATAAAGAGATATGCATATAAAATAAAACTTAAGTAAGGTCCTTATTTGCAATAAAAATTCGTTGACATTCGAGTAATATCATTGACTATTGACCTCTGATAAGGGTCCAACTAATTAGCAAAAAAAAAAAAATTAAAAAGAATTATATAGTAAATTTCCTTGTTTGTATTGTAATAGATTTCAAGTGACATTTCACCTTGAATCATTATTTTAAATAGGGTTAATTTGACTGATTTTATAAAAAGCATATTAGGATTTCTCACTTGGGGAATGTGGGTCTGCATATTGCATCAATGTTTCTGTTTACTAAAATATTCTTTTTCTCAAATTCTTTCAAAGAAACTGATAACTCATGGGAAAATACCAGACTACTTTCATTTGGTGAAATTTAGTCTGTTTGTGGTGGCAAGCAGGATGACATTATTCACCAATCATGGTTTTGAGTGACCTTTGTCTAGTTTTAAATCCAAAACTATTACCAAAGGCCCCAAACTTGCCACCAGAAACATTTTTCTATGGATAATATGGAGCCACTTAAGGTGATTTGGAAGAAGAATTCCAAAATATTTTCCCTTATGGCCACATGGTTCAGAAAAAAATTAAACATAGTCCCAAGAGGGACTATTTCAAAAGGGACACATTTACTTGAAAGCTCTGATATTTTTAAAATCTATCATATTATTTAAAATTTTTATGGGTTAAATCTAGGTACCAGACACTACCTAATGACAAAGCAAGGAAAGTAATGGGTAGTAAATTATAAAGTTCTGGGTATATGTATAAACTGAAGACCAATATGGTCACATACTAAAACTAGGAGTTGTTGGCATATCGAACTCCAATAAAAAATATACAAAAAAAAAAAAGAATGGAAAAAAATAAAACTAGGAATTGTATACTAGAAAACTTTTAGGTAGGATGATTGTTACAATGCAGTTGTCATTTGTACATTGTACTTAAAAAGCAAACATGTTGAGTCACTTTTGATGAATGGAGCTATTTTGTACATTAGGAAGAAATAATATATGTGACTTTTATAAATGTATGTGTCTTAGACACTCATATACACACTAATGGGTGTCCAACCTCATCTTAATTCCTCACAAATTCATAATTCTCATGAAGGGACAGAGACTTGGGAATTTATTATTAGATTGCTCTAGACCTACAAAACTCAAACCAATTAATACACTTGCTAATAACAACTATTGCATTTTATTGATATTATTCTGAATTGCTCTGTGGTTTATCACATGGCTGGGTCAAAATCATGAAGATGAACAGGTGGGCAGAGAGGATTTGTAGGGGAGGGAAAATACTTTGTATCATTTTTTAAATGATGGATACATGTCATTATGCATTTGTCCAAACACTGAATGGTACACTACCAAAATGAACCCTAATGCAACAATTATGATGTAACAATGTGTGTTCCTCAATTGTAAAAAATGTATCACTCTAGTGGGGTGGTGTTCATAATGGGGAGGCTATACATCTATCAGGGACAGGAAGCATATGGGAAATCTCTATACCATCCCTACAATTTTGCTGTAAACTTAAAACTACTCTAAGAAAATGAAGTCTTAAAAAATATTGAATGATTGTTTCGAATTATACTATTAATGCCAGTGTTGCAAGTTATTTTATTCTATCCTAAACTACTGATGAAATATTTTGCACCATGGCAGAAATGTTCTTACTATCAAAGAGATCATTTCATGTCAGCAAAGGGCTTTACAAAGCCCTTATTCTGTTATATTATGACAATAATTTCTACCAATTTATTTAATACTTTTGATCATGAATTCAAGTGTTTAATCATGGTGCTACACCATTTCTCTAGAGAAGCAGCTGAGATAGTTGGTTGGTAACCTCATCCCTGGCCTCTCTGAGGACCTGGACACATCAAAGAATATACACTCTTGACATTAAATGTTATCCACATTTTTTAAGGACAATAATAGTGTTTCAGTAAATGTTTCTATTTTCCTTTTTCCTCATTTTTTGATAACTTGGTCATGGAAATAACTAGATGCTATAAATAGATGTGTAGAAAACAAGTGGTTGATTATCCAAATCCACTGCCAGGATAAGTTATTCTGAATTATAGATGACCAGTTTTAAAATACTCTGAAAGTAATTTCAGCATTTTGCCAAGGACTTCTTTATTTTCCATCCATAAGGGAGTACTCCCATTACCTGTAATACATTAGAGATTATCAAACTAGTTATACATCTGGAATAGAATTTTCATTCTGTAGTTTAAAGTAATCGGAACAATGCAAGTTATGTTATAGTGATTACAAGAAAAAAAGAATGGAATTGGATAGGATGGAATAGAATAGAATAGAATAGAATAGAATAGAATAGAATAGAATAAAGAATAGAATAGAAAGAATAGAATAGAATAGAATAGAATAGAATAGAATAGAATAGAATAGAATAGAATAGAATAATAAAGGAAAGGAGGGAGTGGAGGAGGGAAAGAAGAGGGAAGAGAAATTCCACAAATGCCTTGGGTTGTTTTCTGTCCAGAAAGGGGCAATAATATATATGCGAAAGTTCTTCGCCTACCTACTACCAGTTTAATTCCTGTCTTTTCCTTGGGACTGAATCTTAACTATAATGTGAAATCCCATACTACCTATTGCTCTTCTATGATTCAACTAGATTCAAATCTGTTGATGATCGACTATAATTGAATTTTATGATTAGTTGGTTGAAATTAAACTATTGAAGATTGCTTGGTTGAGGGCATAGAAATGTTTTCTCTATGAGGAAGGGATATTTGGTATTGATTTACTATTACCTACCTTCCCACGTTTTTTTTTTCTTTTATCATCTCAGTTCTTTTATGACCAAATATAAAACATGCCCTTTTATTTTCAGGTCTAGATGTTGATGGAATATACCGAGTTAGTGGCAATCTGGCAACAATACAGAAGTTAAGATTTATTGTCAACCAAGGTAAGTGATTTCTTCACTTCATTTTTTTTCCATAGTTTCATCTCTGGCAATATTTCAGACTCTGTGCTGTATGTATTATGAATCTGTAATGATAAATATTTTGAAGGGAACAAGAGAAAGTTGAAGAAATTAAACAATTATCACCAGAGAAGTAAGAGACAGTCAGTTTATGTGGAGATTAATAGAATAGAGAGAGAAGCAACTAACAGTTTATGTGAAACAAATAATTAGTGGAATATGACAAACTGAAAAATGAAAAAAAGAAAAATAAGAGCGTAAAAGAGAGGAAAATAGCCTGGCTTTGAAAAATGGTGCTGGCATATAATAAGCACTTAATGCAATGTGAATAAATAATTGAGTAAATGAATGATGGAAAAGTAAGGGTCATAATCACAAATGTTAGAAAAATATGTAATAGGCTAAGTAAGATAATTAAAAATTAGGAAACTGCATTTATCATCAAAGAATTACAAATTAAAACAACACAGATACTACTAAACACCTGTTAGGATGGCCAAAAGCAAAACCACTGACAACACCAAATGCTGACAAGGATGTGGAGCAACAGGAATTCCCATTCACAGCTGGTTGAAATGCAAAATGGTACAGGGACTTTGAAAAATAGTTTGATAGGTTCTTATGAAAGCATATTTATACCAAGCTATCCAGCACTATGCTCCTTGATATTGGCCCAGATGAGTTCCAAACTTGTGTTCACACAAAAACCTGTGCACAAATATTTCCGGCAGCTTTATTCAAAATTGATAAAGCTTGAAAGCAACCAAGATGTCCATCAAGAAGTAAATGGGTAAATGAACAGTGGCACATACATATATTGGAATATTATTCAGTGATAAAAAGAAGTGAGATCTCAAGTCATGAAGAGGCTTGGAGGACCCTTACATGAAATTGCTAAGTGAAAAAAGCCAGCTTGAAAAGGCTATGTACAAAAAAAAAAAAAAAAAGAAAAAGAAAAAGAAAGAAAGAAAAAAAAAGAAAAGAAAAGGCTATGTACTGTATGATCCTAACTATAGGATATTCTGGAAAAGACAAAACTATGGAGACAGCAAAATATCAGTGGTAGCAAAAGATCTGGGGGGGGGGGGTGGGAAGGATGAATCAATAAGCGCAGGGGATTTTTAGGGCTGTGAAACTATTCTGTTTGGTATTGTAATGGTGGATACATGTCAGCATACATTTGTCAAAACTATATAATATACAACATGAAACTTAATGTAAACTATAGACTTCGGTTAGTATTGACATTGGCTCATCAATTGTAGCAAATGTACCACACTAATTAAAAATAATAGGGGAATTGTGTGTTGGGGTGGGGGGGACAGAGGGAGCATATGGGAACTCCCTATTTTCTATTCAGTTTTTCTGTAAACCTGAAACTTCTCTTTAAAAAAAAACTATGAATTTAAAAAAATTAAAACAAAAAATAGGAAATGTGATAGAAAACAAGCAGACTCAAACATCTTAAGTTGGCCAAGGATAGAGTACTGGTGGAACTATCTATCTCCACAAATTTCTATAGATAGTAAAAGGTAGGACTTTGAATCATCTTTGTCTCTTCCTCCATTAACCAAGAATAGCCCTAGGGTGTGCATAAAGGGAGGTTTTAATTAATATTTGTTGAATGATGTGTGTGTGTTACAAATAGAAATATTAATACTGAGAAGCATTAAACCCTCCAACAGTTTAATTTGGGTTGAACTACCCTTTTAAGTGTTGACTGCACTACTTCTGGCCAGTGGGCACATGATTTTTATTTCTGAGAATCTTTATAACCAAGAATCTCCTCAGCTCTGTTTGCTTATTAACGTGAACCTTTATATTTCACAATTACTCTCTGTCCAAGGCAAAAACAACAACAAAAACAACAAAAACAAACAAAACAAAACAAACAACCCCCCTCCACGCTGAACTTAGCTTCACTCCATTTATTCATATTGGCCCCATTGGACTGAACCAGAATGCCCCCTCTGTGAGTAAAAATTGGATAAAATAGGCCCAGCCTCATTTTCATTCCTGCTTATAACCAGCTAAAATCATTCTTTTAATATATTTCATACTGAAGCCATATCCTGATTGGGATTCTAGACAGCTGGGCAACACATTTCTCCTACAAAGAAGAAATCTCAAAACAGAAGCCATGCTAGAAACAAACACTAGTTGCATTTCCTGCCTTTAAAAAAAAATTATGCTCAGCAGTTTGAAAAGGCAAAAAAAAAAATCTGCAATGAAAATATGAAATCTGTCCATCTCATCTTTTGCAATCCAGACTTCAACGTCCTCTGAGGCTGTGTAACTGCTCATGTTTCCATGAGAGTTGACAATGTAAAGCTGGACAGAGGCCTGAGTTGGTATCTGGTAGCAGAGAATTGTCAGTAAACTGTCTCCCTGGTTTATAGCACTGTCACAATGCAGCATGCTCAGCGCAAATTATGCTACATTAGGACCTTTGATACTGGCGATTTCGTCCAAGTTGTGTTGTGGAGTTTTTTGAATTAGATGATAAAAGAATGCCTATACCGGCCTGTCTCAAATTTTGCTAATCAGATTATCCTTTGAATGAAATCTCTGGAGTGCACCCATAGCTTTGGTGCTAACACCGTACCTTCCCTCCATCTGCACACTGGTCTCTAACAGCAGAGCTGACTTAGAAGAGAATCAGTGCTGGGTACAAAGAGGCTGACTGTGTACATTGGAGCCTCCCCTCTGGGTGTGTGTGTGTGTGTGTGAGTGTGTGTGTGTGTGTATGCAATGAAATAAAGTGGCCATGAGCGATAGATAATTCCATGAAAAGCATAAAGCGATATGTGAATGCAGTACATTCTTTTTGTTTTCAAAGATGGAACATACGTGATTTCGGTATACTCCCTTTGTGTTAACACCTTTTGTCTCCATGTTCACATTCCACAAAGTTTCCTTTTTTAGAAGGGTCTAAATATACATTTAAAACATGAACAAGGCCTACCCACCATTAGGCTAGACAAATGAAAACTGATTTGGGGGATTTTCAAGAACAGTTCAATTGCAATTTATGTATTTCACTAACTTTCTTGAATGCTATAATCATCAGCAATTCTAAATACACCAGTTGAATGATTCAATTTGTTTTGGTTTTCTGTTTGACTCACTAAATCAGTAGGAATTGGACAACCTCATTATACTTCCAGATCAGATGGCACACAAGTTAAATTCAAAGGGATCACTTTTGAAAAGCATGTTCTGATGATAACTAGTAACCAGGGTAATAATCATAATAATTATTATTATAAAACTAGCTAACATATTTTCATAACTTGCTACATTCCAGGCCCTATACTAAGTGCTTTACTTATGTCATTTAATTTAGTGTTTTTTACTATCTCATAGAATAGATACTGTCCTCATTTTAAAGGTGAGGAAACTGAGGCCTCTGGACATTAAATCCTAAGGTTGTAATTCAAGTAAGTGAGAGAATTAAGACTAGATCCCTGGTGCTTCTGACTCAGAGCCTGTGCTGAAAGCCACTGCTGCCATTGGGCATTCCCCACTCACTCTAATCGTTGTTACCTTTTTGTCAAAGTGTGTATTGGTCTTTTCATGCTATAATGCTTGTTAGTCACTTTCTGTTTACACCTGTAAACGGTGTTTGTAAGTGACAAGTCCAGCCATAGGAGTTTGGATAGAACAGTTCAAGAAAGAAAAATGCAGAGGAAAATGCCAAACATCACACTTACGAAGAAGCCCGGCATTGCCATTCTCTATAAGGCTTTACGTATCTGTGTTTGGACCAAGAAACAACTTTAATACAATATTCTGTCGCAGCCTTCAGCAGTCACTGAGAACTCTTGATTTACTGGGTCACCGGTGCATAAAAAAGCAGTGCTGGGCCTTGTTTACTGTATTTGGTGACAGCTTTTAGTGACATTTTGCTGAGGCAACTCTTCCACTCTATGAAGGCATCCCCCAAAGAAAACTGGTCCATGACCTTAGATGTCAACCTGTCAACAGCCTGTGACACTGTGTTGATTCTTC
Organism: Canis lupus familiaris; assembly: GCF_011100685.1. NCBI lineage: Eukaryota > Metazoa > Chordata > Mammalia > Carnivora > Canidae > Canis > Canis lupus. The sequence continues at coordinate 47,270,945 of NC_049240.1, forward strand.
AGAATGATCTGTGTGACCTGATGGTTTTCTTGCATGGGGTTACTTCTGCACAGGACTGACTGCGGGATTGAGGATGCTGCATCACTGTCTTGAGCACGTTTGACAGTGGGTCTTGGAAATCCCACCGGGTTGAGTTCCCCTCCTCCTGATATCAACACCCTGGTTTGGACTGCCCTTCTAGGCTTATTGCCCGAACTCCAAAATCAGTTCAGACTCTCTTTGGTACTGCTAAATGCTCTCTTTCACCCTTTAACAAGGGGACAAGAAAGACTGGCACCCTTTTTGGAAAATATCAACTATGAAGCTTCCCAAGCCCATGAGCCAATGGGAGAACTATGAAGCAGTAGGGGAAGAACCCGGTGGGAATGTTCCAGACTAGTGTTTCTTAATACACAGTCACAAATATTCCCTCTAACCATTTCTCTGAACTGGAGGAAGTTACTTCCCACCAAGATTTTAGACATGTTTTCCATATATAGGAAAAATTTTTAAAGGAAGAATCTTAGGGACACCTCCTTCACTTTTTCACACCCAGAGGAACAAAATATATAAATGCTATAAATCTACGTGGCCAAGAATCTTAATTGGGTGTGTGGGTGTGTGTATGTGTGTGTGTGCATATGATTGCGCGTGTATGTTGTTTTAAATGGGAGAGGGTTTTTTTTCCCCCATTAATTTACAGTCTTGCACTTTGCATATCTTTATTCACCCAGATCTTATTGGCATAATAATCCAAATTAAACATTGGCTTAAAGAGATGAATTTGCTTATTTTGAACATGCTAAGAATAAGCTCCATTGAAAATAAACTATTAGAGAAACAATTTCATGTTACCAACTATATCTAAACTACTTTTATATAGACTTGTACCACAATGCCAAGCAAAGCATTAACTTTAGAGCTACCCTCATGTTTTTTTCATGTTATTTGCAGCATCAAAAATTGAATAAAAGAGGAAAGAGAGAAAGAATGTGAACAATTGGCAGTTCTGTTCTCATAAAATAGCCCTTGTATCAAGTCCATTCACTTTTCTATTAAGTGCGTTTATATTGCCCTCTTATTTTTAAAACAAGGTATTTCCTTAAGCCTACTTTGCTCCGACTGCCAACCACAGCAATAGCAAAACAAACTGTTATTTGCTGTATCCCATTCCGCAGGGCGGTTTTTTGGTAAGTCGAATCATTGATATTGCACCTTTCTGGCTTCCATGTGACAAGATTATCTTTTAACAATGATTTATTTTTCCCATTAAAGCCGAAAAGATCACTTGATCATAAAAGGGCCAGACTCTTAACATCGTTCAGGGCTTTGGAAACTTAGACCTCATTTTTCAGCTACATTGAGTCAGGGAGCTCAAAGACTATTGATGGCAAAACTTGTATGGCTTTCTAGCTGCTTAAGAAAATGTGTTGTAATTAGTAAATAATGCTGAACAGAAGTCAAAACATTAAGCTCTTCCCATTCATACACATGTATATAGTCTTTAGTTTTTATGCAATATTATTAAAAAAAAAAAAAAAGATTTTGGGACACCTGGGTGGCTCAGCGGTTGAGCGTCTGCCTTCAGCCCAGGGCATGATCCTGAAGTCCCTGGATTGAGTCCCACATCGGGCTCCCTGCATGGAGCCTGCTTCTCCCTCTGCCTATGTCTCTGCCTGTCTCTGTCTCTATGTGTCTCTCATGAATAAATAAAATATTTTAAAAATAAAAAAAGATTTTATCTTTAAGTAGTCTCTATACCCAGTGGGAGGCTTGAACTCATGGAGCTGAGGTCAAGAGTCACATGCTCTACTGACTGAGCCAGCCAGGTGCCCCAGTTTTTACACAGTATTCTAATAACAGCTTTATGAATATTTCCAGTATCTAAAATATGCAAATTCTGGCTAATATTTTAAAACAAAATTATATCATACATTTATTGTGAGTTATGTTTTATAATTTGTTACATGACAAGCTATAAGGAGCCTACCTAACGCTATGGTGAAACAGAGGCAGAGATCATCCAGTAGATAGAGAACACCGGGTAGAAATCAATGAAACTGCCTCCTTATCTTGCTTCTGAGCCGTTTGTTAGTCTGATGGAAACAACTTTAACCCCTTCGAATCTCAAAGTCTTTATTTCCCAAATGGTAATAGTAAGGAAAATGTGAGGACTTTAAAAACTCTGAATCAGCCAAGTGATATTTACTATTGAACTTTAAGATGTTAGATGAAATCAGATCAATATCAATTATTTCTCTGACACAATCATGATACTAAATATTAATAATCAAATATGGTTTTGGGTTTCTACATGATTGAATTTTCTTTGATAATATCAAGATTCTTTGTCTAGGAAGAAATATCAAGTGTGGGAAATCTTTGGAGATTCCCTGCCATCCAATGGTTTAGTCTTACTAGCCAAATTCATGGGATTTTGGAGCTCCTGAACACAAAAGAGAAGTTTAGTTGTATTTTATCACTTTTGAGTGTTGCCAGATTCCAAAAAGATAGTCCCATCCATGTTCATGGGAGAGGGTGAGTAAAAGCTACTGAAATTTCAGGTCTTAATTCAGTTAAGGCTTTTCCATGGAAATTTGGCCATTGAGTCTAGGAATTAATCAGTCAGAGTTATGCAACTGCCAATCCCCAAGGAAATCCCTAAGGATATTTATAAAAATCCATTATCAGTGTGCCTGGGTGGCTCAGTCAGTTAAGTATCTGCCTTCAGCTCGGATCATGATCTCAGATCTTGGGATTGAGCCCTACATCTGGCTCCCTGCTCAAGTGAGGAGTCTGCTTCTCCTTCTCCCTCTGCCCCTCCCTTACTTGTGCTCTCTTGAGCTCTCACTCTTTCTCTCTCCCTCTCTCTCTCTCTCTCTCTCTCTCTCAGATAAATAAATTTTAAAAGTCTTTATTTTTTAAATTAAAAAATAAAAAGCCATCATCAGCATAAATCATCATTCACCAACAGAATTAAGTAGTAAAAATTAAAAATTAGTGGGGAAACATACCAAGCTTATTTCCGCTCTTAACTATGTTCGGTATCCCTGGCTGCTGACACTGACTACATTTCAGAACTGTATTAATTATCCACTACTGCATAACAATATTACCCCCAGCTTAGCTATTTAGAGCAACACACATTTATCATCTCCCACTTTTTGTGGGTCAGAAATCTGGGCATGGATTAGCTGGATCCCCCATAAAGTTACTATCAAGATGTTGGCCAGGGGAGGGTCCTCATCTGGAGGCTCAGCTGGAGGCAGATCTGCTTCCAAGTTCATGTGATTATTAGGATTTAGTTCCTTGTAGTTTGTTGGATTTAAGACCTCAACATTACTGGCTGTTGGCCAGAGGTCTGGACCTCTCCATAGTCAGCTTGTTTCATCAAAGCAAGGGAAGGAGACTAGTATCTAAAGCAGAAGTTATAATCTATGTAAGATAACCATAAAGGTTATAACCCATCACCTTTAGTACATTCTGATGGTTAGAATCAAGTCACAGTTCCTATCTATACCCTGGCGGAGGGGATCATACAAAGCATAAACACAAGGAGCAGGGGACATTAGGAGTCATGTTAAAGTCTGTCTAAAGTTGGGGAACTTTTAAATATAAAGATTTTGGAGTCCAGTCATAAAAGTTCTAATATAGAAAGTCTGGGGTTGGAGCTATATGTATGTATTTTAAAAGAGAAACTCTCCAAGTGAGTCAAGTGCATAGCCAGGTTTGGGAACCCCCGCACAATATCCAGCTAGTTTTATATTGGTTATCTAGCAGAGACAAGACCTACAAGCCATAAATCAGACAAAGTTTTTATTTGAGTAAGGCAGAAATAGACTATGAACTCCTTTTTGGTTAACAAAATTTCTAGCGATGAGAGGCTTTCTCTTTGACTATTGATTGATGTAATCATGTTCACTAACTTTTATGAACTCTGAGTCATAATTTGGAGTATAACAAAAAAATGCCATGGGTATAAGACGTATGTTAGCAGTATGATTAAAATTACTGACATATTTTGTACAACTATGATCTTCTTCCATTGTAGATTCTAGAATAAATTAAAAAGATAAGATGTTTTACCTAAAGATTTGCTTAAAAAGCTAAGGAGTAAATAATATTTTTAAACATAAAAGAGTGATGCTGATGCTAATGCTAGCTAGCATTTAATTGAGAATCTACTGCATGGCATGTATGGAAAATTAGACTTAACTTTCACCCTCATAAAAGTTTGCAAGGTAGATAAACTTTATGATCCATATTACTCACACGAGAAAATCGTGGTTCAGAAAGATTAAGTAACTTTTCTAAGGCCGCAATATTAATATGTTTTGAAGCCAGACAGTGAATCCATTTTAAACTTACTCCAAAGAATATATTGCTGAGTGCTGGATTCAATTTACCATGGGAGAAGGGGCAAAGAGACATGTTCTTCTTTTTAACATCAAAGAATCCAAAACCCACTTATTCTCATTATATTACTTTACTTTCTCGGTGTCCAGTCTGTGGAACCCTTTTATAAAAGAAAAACTTCATTTCAAGAATTCTTTTACTAAATAACTCCTAACTGTGACTTCATCAAGAGTGGGAAAGTCTGATTCATCACTGCATCCCCAATATAGCAAAGTGCCTGTTACTGTATATGGACTAAATAAAGATTTGTTTAAGAGAATGGCAGACTTCTAACACAAACCAACTCTATGTCAATATTCATTGAGATACTGTATTATGTTTCATTTCTTGGCTGTCTTGGTAAAGAAAACTCAAGCTATATTTTACATTGTATTTTTCTCCAGACTCTTATAAATGAGCATTTAATTTTAGATTGGATAAAAGAATCAAGGGACAGAAACGCAGAGGGAAGAACCCTGTATCCCCTTTTTTCTGCCTTCATATGGCAAAGTTTGAGGAGGTATGACTTACTCTTTCTTCACAAAATATGTTACTAGCAATTAGGAGAGTCAGGAATGCAATTGGAAGCAGTGGTGTAAGTCGGTTTGCCATCTCGGCTCTCCATAATGTTGGGTATCGTCAGGCAGACAGAAAATCTGTACCGGATAATAATGAAATGATTGCCCTTGCTAAGCCCGTATTCTGAATTTTGAATTTCGAAAGGATGCTTTTGTTTTTGTTTTCGCACAGGAAGTCCCTGTTGCTGGTAATTTCAGCTTCTGTGACTCACATATATTTATCTAGCACCTCTTTTCCAAGTGTTCCATGTAGTTTAAAAGCATTTTCTAACAAAAGCGTGCTATAGAAAAGTAAGTATTCTCATCACCTCAAAGCTGCTTCTAAAAAGGAAAAGTAACAGGTGCAAGGCTAACAAGGATTTTTTCAGGTTTCCACACAAAACCTCAAGATAAAGTGTCCAAAATTTACAAATGTGGGGGACTGAAGTAATGCTCAAATGAAAATCTGAATGACTTAGAGTCAAATAGACTTCAAAACCCATTCTCTTTTATGCTTTCGGATTCATGGGCCCACTGGAAGGAATGGCAGGTATCCCTGTCAGCTTTCCTCCTTTCTGAAGGTCCCAGCTCCCAGTTCCTTTATGAGCTCCATAAAACATGATTTTAGCTTTTATATCATTCATTCATTGACAGACACTTACAGAGCTCTTATTATGTGACAGGCAACATGCAGGATGCTAGAGCTCCAGCAGCAAATACAACCCATGACATTCTCGTGGACACAAAGCCTGTGTTTCCATGGCTATTCCAATCCAATAGCCCAAAAGACTGGTGACTTATTTCATGTAAATTGGCAAGAGCATACTGGCATCTGCAGGCTTCACAGATTCTTCTTTCTTCCCAGCTCTCTGATATTACCATGCCCCTCTCTTTCATCTCATTATTTTCTCTCCACCCTGGTTTCCTTCCTCAGACCCATCACGTTCATTTCCTTACCAGGACCCTGGCTTTAGCTCCTATCTACCTGAAATGTGCTTCCTTCAGACCCTGACAAGACTTTCTTTTCAACATGCAAGCCATCTTCTCAGCCAGACTAACACATCTGAAACATGTGTCTCTACCCTACCCAGCCGGTCACCTCCTTTCCCAGTATCTTGCTGTCTTCAGAACACATCCTATCTAGAACTGCCTTGCTTCTTTGTCTGTGGCTTCAGTGCAGCCCTTCCCTCTGTATACTGCAGCCCCTATGTGAGCAAGACCTTGCCTGTTTTGGTCACCCAGCTCTTATGGTACCTGGCACGTAATCCCCTTTAAATAAATATTTGTTAAATATGAATGAATTCAATAAATGAATGATTAATGAATAATGCTAGATGATCAGTCATGGTTAGAAGAAAATCATTAGAATTTCAGAGTGTCTGTTCAACCAGTCCAATGAACCATATACCTTCCAACTCCACCGGAAGTCATAATCTGACAGCCCAACATGGGCCCCACAGATGAGGCTTGACAAAAATAAAGGAGGCAGCTGTCAAGCTGGAAGACCTGAGCCAGCCCTGGCAGCCTGGCCCTTTAGGCCAAGAAAGATCGTCTGAGTGAGCAATGGATGACTCCCAAACCCAGGTGATACAAAGACCATATTCAGGACGGTCACCTGCTGAGGTGAACTTCCAGTGTGATCCCTCTCAGTGTCATTGCTTGTTGCCCAAGCTCCGCCAGCTTCATATCAGTCTGAGAAAGGACACCTTTGGCTCAAATTGCAAGTGACTGTCCTAGATTTGCCATGGCTCAAATAAAGTAACTTAAACTGCAAAGTATATGAGGAGAATCAGGAAAGGAGCAAAATTAGTTTCAAGAATAAAATATGGCTTTAATCTGCCTAAGGAAAACTTCAAATGGGAATTTAGTCATCCAAAATTCTTTGTTGAAAACGTTCTATGAGCCAGGCTCTCTTCTAGGTACTGAGGAGAACCTTGGGGAATCAGACTGTGGTGGGGTATTATTTTGGTGTCAAAAGACAGATAATAAGAAAATACATAAGAGGCTTACAGGTCATGTCAAGAATCAAGATAGTGATGTAAGAGAGAATAACTGATGAGGATAAGAGGGAAGGTCCTTAGATTGGATGGTCTGGAAAGGTCTCTTTGAAGAGGAGCCATCTGAATGGAAACCTGATTTGATAGGAAGGCGAGAGCTGGGCAGACATGTCGGGGGAGAGCAGAGCAGGATGCAGGAAACCAGTCCCAGGCAATGAGGGCTTGTATGAGATCAGGACACAGAGGTCAGAGAGATGGGCAAAGCCAGTCGAGTGAGGCCCTTATAAATCAAGATAGGAAGTTTTGTCTTTCATTCTAAGTCATTGCAGTGCAGGAGAGTAGTTAATCAGGAAATGATCTGATATTATTTATGAATTTTTTAAAAATAATTCTGGCTACAATGAGAAGAATAAATTTTACAGGGCAAAAGTAGAAGCAGAACAGTTAGGAAGCTGTTATGACAATTCACTTCAGATATAATAATGGTAACTGATTTCTATGAGGTAAAGGCCGTATTCCAATTTGTCTCATTTTCCATGTGCCTTTTGAACATTTTTTTTTTTTTTTTGACAATAAGGTGCAATGAGAACAACACTGGCTCAGGAGTTAGAAACCCCAGTTAAGTTTCCATATGACCCCTTCCTAGCCGTGATGTCTTGCCCAAGTGACTTACCCTTCCTAGGGCAATTTTCTTATCTTTAAAGAAAGACTTTCCATACTCTTGAGAGGTGTCAGTCAGCATGACATAATGAATACATTACACTGGAAAATGCTGCACCGTATAGAAATGGAAGTTCTATTGAAATGTGTCCTTTACAACCATCCTCATGGAGACATCTATTGTAACCAAATGACGTATATTATTTTTTAAAGAAAAGAATATTTGATGAAGGGCTAATTTTATATTCTCTTTGGATTATTAACATGTCACACACATGTTCTCTAGATTAGCCAATCCACAGGAACTCCTTTTGAATCCTATGCTATGCTTGCTAAAGGATATTATGCCAAGCAAAATAAACCAATCAGGGAAAGATGATTATTATATGATCTCACTCATATGTGGGATTTAAGAAATAGAACAGAGGATCATAGGGGAAGAAAGGAAAAAATAAGACTAAATCAGAGAAGGAGACAAACCATAAGAGACTCTTAATCATAGGAAACAAACTGAGGGCTGCGGGAGGGGAGGAGTGGGGGGATAGGGTAACTGGGTGATGAACATTAAAGAGGGTGATGATGTCACGAGCACTGGGTATTATAATGACCGATGAATCGCTGACCTCCACCTCTAAAACCAATAACACATTATATGTTATTTAATTAAATTTAAATAAAATTAAAAACAAAACACAAAAAATTCCTATGCTTGCACTTTCAACTATTTAATACACAATAATCACTTATTATTGCTACTACATAATTAATATATTATTATATAATTATCATTAATATTATTATATGTGTGTCATATATCATTAAATTATGTACATATCATATCTCCTCAACATCCTGGACACTGCGAAAGAGTTGAGCTCACTTCAAAGAATATCTTGCACCTGTCAGAATCTCTACACATTTTAATCAATGTATTGATTAGATCCAGGGTTGAGTCATTTCCGCCAAAAAGAAGGTGAGGCATTTTGCAGATGCTAGAGCTCACTCTCCAAAGGACTACTTACCTGTGTATTGCTGAGCTCTGTTTCCGAAACAATGGCAAGACGTACATAAAATATTAAGACTAGGTGCTGGTGATTTTTATTATCTTCTTTTCTCTGAGCCATTTCCTAATTTCCTACGATTAGCACATATTTTTTTTCTTCAAAGAGATTTGTTTTAAAGAATTAGGCAAATCTTTAAGAGAATGGAGTTTACTCCTTAGAACATGCCAAGAGTCTGTCAGTACTTCCATTCTCCATAGCGCTTTTAAATGCTCACTCCCTAGATTTTTATAAGAAGGCTGTCCACTTCCTAGATGAACAAAAGTCCCTAGGAGTTTAACTGGATTGCTAAAAGTTACATTCGTTCATTCAGTGTATCTTTCTAGAAGGCATATGTGTCTCGTGGTACTCTAGAGACAAGCTAGAATGAAAGCCCAGCTCTGGTCTTCCAACATCTGGTCTCCATCTTGGAGGCACTCAGGGTGAGCAGAGTATCCAATAGTCTACTCGACATAATGCCTGGAAGATTCTAAAGGGCCCACTGGAATCATTTTGCTTAAGTAGCTGTCTTCCTCCCCGTTTCACCATCTCACCTCATGTTTTACATTCCTCCAGATTGTTTGTCTTTTTGTGGCCACCTCACTCCCTGCTACATTTTTCCTTAGTGAACACTCTGCTGTCCCTTCACATTAACCTGTTCCTTGCATGTTCTCACAGCCATCAAGGATTCACTTACCTTTCTCTGCTCTTTCTCTGAAGCCTGTTGGGATTCACTGCCCCATCAATGAGGAAGTGTGGGGGGGTGGGGACTGGAATATGTATGGACGTTACTCTGATTGGTTTCAATGGAAGGAGCAGCACATCTGTCTTTCTGAGACCATCACTGGTCTTGCTGACTGATGAACTCGCCTCCTTAAGACAAATCTCATGATTCCTGGAATAAATCTCAACAGGGATTAGCTTCTTTTTCACCCCTCTCCCTAGCATTTTGTGCCTGTGTTTGAACTCTGGTTTTCGTCTATTTTTGTATCAAATCTCTCTCCTTTTCCCAACCATTAATGCTGGTGGGTGAGAGGTACTTCCCACTTACCTCTGGATTCCCTCCCCGCCATGCCCATTGTGTGCCAACCGCCTTATAGGCCCTATTATTTCAGTCAGAAGAAATGTGAGACGTAGCATCAACATTGCATGGGTTAGCCCCAGAGATCCAGCTGGCTTGAAATGGCTCAGTCATCAATCAAAGTGTGCTTGGAGGGCAGCTCCAGTGGCCCAGCGGTTTAGCGCAGGCTTCGGCCCAGGGCCTGATCCTGGAGACCATGGATCGAGTCCCACGTCACAGGCTCCCTGCATAGAGCCTGCTTCTCCCTCTGCCTGTGTCTCTGCCTCTCACTCTCTCTGTGTCTGTCATGAATAAATAAAATAAATAATAAAATAAAATAAAATAAAATAATAAAAATTAAAAAAAATAACATATAGTGTGCTTGGAGAGCCTCTCAGGTCACCCTGCCCTACACCTGACACCTTCAAGAGGTTGAGTGTTAATAAACAATTTCTCCACACCCCTACCTAAAGCCCTATCTTCTCCATTATTTTCCTTCCTTCTCCCTTTCCCCTTACCCTCCACCGAACTTTATCATCCCCATCTGCCAAGAGTCTGCTCCCAAGGTGATAGCCTGTTAATCTGAGTGTACTTGGTCAGGCTCTCTGCTAGTCTTAGGAAGCATAACGCAAGGGACCTCCTATAATCAGAATAATAGTGAGGATACCAAGTTTTTAAATAAGGCATTTCAAAAAGTAATGTTGACCCAGCTCAGATCACACCACTTGTCTAACTGTAAAACTAGCCTTGCTTGAGATTTTCTTTTTATGATGCAAGAAAATGTCGGATCTCTCATATGTTTATTCTTAACTTGTGAATTAATGTAGTCCTCCTGAATCCTAAAGCCAGGTATCTGGGATCACTGCCCTCACTACTAATCTGGTTTCCTAGGAATTCTTCCTAACAAAATTTTTAAAAGATACAAAACACCAAAGGCTGTTTAAAGAACCATTAAAACACTTTAAAAAGGGAAATACCCTAGCTAGGTAACTTCAAATCTCCAAATTACAAAAATGGAAATTCAAAAGTGGAAAAAAATACTTCCAGATATCTTTATTTTTTTTCTTTCATACCACCTTATGTGTTTACAGAAGAATGATATTCAGGTACTATTCACTTCACTAGGATATGAACAGAACATGCGAACTGCAATGCAGCTTCAAGACTCAAAAGTCTGTAACTGGTATTAATGAACTTTTAAAATGCTAATTTTCCTGCTTACCCCAACAGAAAGATGCCTTAAAGCAAAATCTCTCATTTCTTATCTGCTAAAAGCAATGTGTTTTGCATCCCTTACAAAATAAAATGGTTGAAATAGGGTTTTTGAATGGTTTTAAAGTTTCAAGGACTTCTCTTGTTCACAGTTATTCTTGTAAAGAAAAGAAATTTATAAAATCACATGCCTTAATGGTCCCTTTGCTAGAAAATGGAAATATTCCCAAATATGTTCCACTGTAGGAAAATCAAAAATAACATGTAAACTACAAATATGTTAGCCAATTGAGAATATTTATTAACTAAATAATTTAATAATAAAGAAAATGCCTACTTGATTAATTGTTGCAGAGTAAAAATTACAATAAAACTGTCTTGATCAGTGCTTTGCAGAAGCGCCATTACTGTCTGTGCAGTTGTTTAACAAGGATTTAATTGGAAAGATAAGTGAATGCACATTTAAAAGTATTGTTAATTTGCTTTATAATCACCCCATCCTTCACAGTATTGACAGCACAAGGCACAAACCCCTTTCTGTTTTACAAGTATTATTTTCCATATGTGCACAATAAATTCTGAAGCAGTAATTGGAAATTTTATGGGTTCCAACATACCTAGTATAGTGGGTTTAGAGGTGCACTCTCCCTTTATAAGAGGTAACCCAGTTCCAGTTGTTGGAAACAAGTGACAAATCTGATTTGTATATTTCCCCCATTCATTGCAGATCATCATCATATTTTGTCCCACTTCTAGAAAAAGTTGCATCTCTTATATTTTATGTCTTGTAAAATCAGAATGGAGAGGAGGTAAAAAGAGTCTGGATTATTCTCAATCTGTGACTGTATTATTTTCTTGAAAATGCATATAAACAGTGGAGGTTCTAGCCCAGGATGGTCTCTAGACTATACGGCTGTACCAAAACACCATTTTCTGAACACTATTACACCTGAGCATATAAAAGGATACAAGAAAAGGGGCAAAGAACATCAACGCACGATCTCTCCTTCTCCGGTCACAGGTACATGCACACAGATACTCCCCTCTGCTCACACACCCCTTAGAGTTTGGAATCATCTGCTCAAAAATTCATTCAGTGCGTAAGTCTTCAGAACGATGCGAGTGTAATGCCTCAGATTTCTGAGAAGTGGGAGCCTTGATGATCAGGCTTATTATTATTATCGAGAGTCTAAAGCTGCTCCAGAAGCAGGCCTTTTGCTCAGTCCTATACATGGAGAGAGAGAGACTGGAAAGACCTTGTTCAAGTACATTATTTATTTGCTAATTCTGAAGGAGCCACCATCCCCAGGTTGTATTTCAAAAAAGGAAAAGAACGAAAATTTGAGTCTCATCTTGAAAATGGTTGTGAACTCTTAATTGAACCTGTTTCAAAGGCAAGAATTATTCTAATTGTCTGTTATCTCTCTGCTGATAAAGGCTGCCCACCTGATTGTTAGGAGACTGGAGAGTCCCCAGAGTGCCTCATATGAGTAACATTAAGACCCTGAAAAGATACAAGGAACATGCTTAATGTCCCCCTCATCCATGCTCCCATCCTTCTAGAATTGGTAGAAATATCTTTATCTTTGGTTAACTGCAGATGGGTTCTTTTTGTTTGGTTGGTTTTTCTCTGTAGACAGCAAACACTTCAATTATGGAAAGCTTAGAAATTCTTCTGAAGAAAATTTTCATTAGAATCTTTCTCAGTAGAAACCCCTTTGCCCTCTTGATAAAACACATTGCCTCATATATTGGCATGGGAAAATTATTTTTATCTTTAATTTGGCTATGCCTCTAAATCTCTAAACCTCTCGCATTTACATTAGTTCTTTATGCTTATAGAGTAAAATAGATATATATTGAATTTCATATGTCTAGAGATTTGCCAATAAATGCTAATACCCAGCCATTAATAACAACTCACTAGTCATGCGACAACTTTTTTATACCCTCCTACATAGATATAATGTACAACATATATAATATATATGAAAAAGTAATAAAAATAATCTTTAGAGTGTGTACCTGTGTGTCCCTGTGTTCTCCCTCTTTCTGCATAGACATACATAGGTACCTATGAATATATTAAAATTCGTCCGGGCAAGTTTCACTTTCCCTGTCTATATGTGCACTTGTGTGTTGTGAAAATCATACACAGGCTCACACAGATACACACTTCAAGGATTCTTTTTCCCTCTTTTGCAAATCCCTTCATCAGAGGCACGAATCTTAAAACTGTTTGTTTCGGGTGAAAGTGTCTTTGGGACCAAGACCTTTACATGCCCCATTTCCACTAGACCGAGCTGAGACTGGTGCAATAACGAAATGTCCAGCTGTCCTTTAATTAACTGAAATGAGGAAAATGTAATGTTTTGATGAGAGAACCAGGATTCTGTGCGGGATAATGGGAAGACTATATGTTTCTGTGCCTTCCTGCATATGACGGAGCCATGGGGTGCAGGAAAGAGATGAGGCTTTTTTATGCTCCAGTAGGGGGAGCTTTCTTTTCCCCACTGGACAAACAGCATGGTGCATGTGTTTAAATACGCCATCCTAAAATGCAGACTTTTCATTTTCATTTTGCAAGTGGGAAATTTCACTATGTGATGGGCACATTACTCTTCTTAGCGACACATTTTGTGCAAACTCATTTGGGAAAGAATAGGAAATTTAGAATACTGCCTTCATATTTCTTCTGGAAATGTTAGCCTGAATCCATTATTTCCAAACCTGATGAGGATTACAGTTCATTTGTATTTCACAGCAACCCATATTGTATTCTGTTTTGTGAAGTAAATAAGAGATGATACCGTTCTAATAGTGCCTGTATTGTGTTTTCCATATGAATAGTCTTATTCTGGGGGCAAGGGGAAGGAAAAGGAAGCAAGGACTGGAGTACTTGATTTAGCCTTCTCTAGATGGAATGTGTTATTTTGACAAAGAAGTGCCCTGAATTATTTTATAAATAATCTAAACTGGAGGAGGTGGAACATAAACTCACTTAGGTCACTGAGTACATCCATATTCAAATGACAATATAAAAAGCACTGCTCAGTAACACCCAAATCTATATCTCTTATTTAACTATGTTTAAAATACTCATGGACAAACCTGATTTGATGGCAGTGTAGGTGGATGCTTATGTGCTGATGAAGGAAATTCTTTACATACAAAATAATTTCCCACTGTCACTCCACTCTGCCCGAAATGCCACGATTAGCAAATCAATTTATCTGGCTAAGGCAGGAAAAGCAAGTCATTTCACCTCTTATACAAAATATGGTTGATTGTTAGTAGCCGGTTGGATAGTTATGTCAAGACGCAGACTGAAACATTGTCCTAAATGAGTGAGAACGAGTTATGTCATCATTAGTGATATATGGCATAGGTATTATTTTGGGGGAAAGAAAAAAGCCCTCCATGTGCATGCCACATACTTTCTGTTTCTGGATTATGGTATTAGATTAATAAAATTTGACTATTAGAATGTAAGTTTCAGGGGTGCCTGGGTGGCTCAGTTGCTTAAGCTTCCGGCTCAGGTCATGGTCTCTTGGTTGTGCATCAAGCCTCACATGGAGCTCTGGACTCAGGGCAGAGTCAGCTTCAGACTCTCGCTCCTGCTCACTTTCTCTCTCTGTCTCTCTCTATCTCTCCAAAATGAATAAATACAATTTTAAGATTAAAAACAAATGTATCATATGAGATTTACACATTAAGAAAATGTCATGAACACAAATTTGCTTATCAGAAAGAATAGCATACAATCTAGCACACCTCCTAGGGGAAACAGCAAAGAACAGGGACTCTTCAAAGAGTCAGGCAAGGAAAGGAGTATATGCTAAAGAATGATGAACTTGGAAGAAATCTTAGGAAGTATAAGAGAGAGAGAGAAAAAAAAAAAGTCTGGACCCTAACAATGAATTAGATTTTAAAAAGCCACAGTTTGCTTAACAACTTTACCAAGACTAGCTCTGATTAACCCACCAATTAAATTCTTCCCTCCGTATAAGGTATGACTAGACTATTTTTGTTGACTCCTGTTAACTATGTGAATTACCTATTATTGAGTCGATTCCCATTGGAATGACAGGAAACCTAAAATAATCTTCTCTATAAGAATTGTCGCAGCCCAGTTAATGACTTTAGCTGTTGACCATAAACTCCACCTTTCTGTCCATAAAGATATTGTCTAACTGTGCATAGAACTCCTTGAGGGCGAAACAAATCCCTTGAAATAGAGAAAAACTAAGATGATACGTCTAACCACAGTCTTCCCACTTTATTTTCAGTTAGTTTGGGCTTAGGTTGATGAGATTCATTTTTATTAAGACAAATTTTGAAAAAAAAAAAAAATAGATGAAATCCACCACCTGTGCCGGATCTCAGTATTCTGAGTTGTCTCTTGACTTTTAATATGCTATCAACCCATTCCTTATATCAGCTCAAATATAGTCCCCTTCATGGCAGAGTATAAATAAAGGTCAACTTTTTCATTGATTGATTGACGTATTTGGTCTTTCGATATATGAAAATTCAGTGGCTGCAATGCTCAGCACGATGCAGGAAACAAAGTTGTAATATAAAAAAAGGCAAGTGCATCAGTTAGGATTCTTAAAGCCAATCCAGATTGTCTTAAAAAAATTTTTTCACATTCCTGGGAGATTCAGGAAGCAACAAAGATTTAAGCTTCTCTAAATTCTGGGACCTAGACCACCTTCGTTAGGACCCAGATTTTCTTGATCTCTAAGTTCTGCTCTTTTCTGTGTTAGCTTCATTCATAGTCTTCACATGGTATACAACGACTGCAACATCCCCAGATCAACATGGTCCCTGCTTCTAATCCATCAGGAATCTCTCTTCCAACAAACTTGACTACTAATGACCAATACTGAGTCATTACCAATATTCCTGAATCAACTACCATGGCCGAGGAAATACGATAAGCTAATGGACTGAGATGAAGGTCACATGCTCCATATTTGGCAGTGTAGGTAGAGTCCCATCCAGGACACATAAACAGAGAGGAGAAGGAGAATGCTCCTCTAAGAAAACTTGGTATACCATGTCCGGAAATCAGATGCTCTTTCCAAAGATTAAATGAACTTTTACAGTTAGGACACTGAATCCCATGCCATGGAGACTGGTGTGTGTGAAAGATGTCAGACATGGCTTAGGCAATGCTCTTACCTCCAAACAGTCTTCAAACATGTTTAAAACTCTCTAGGTAAATTCATTTCATAGTGTTTGGGGGCTTTTTTTTTTTTTTTTTGAACTTACAATAATTGGTTTGGGCGATGATGTACACAAACTTTGCTGTAATTGATAGGTTCAGGAAAGGGGTAATTGCTTCCCAATTAAGTTGGTTAGCTTGCTCAGGCACAAGCATGGGCCCTCACATGTGCTCAGCATTCTATTAATATATAATCTTTGAAATGTTTTAGAAGCAAAACCCACATGCTTTCAAGGTATTTTAAGCTACCAACACTGAAAAGAAAAGAAAAGAAAAACTATCCTTAAAGCCAAGCACATGATGGTATACAAGCATCCATGGACCAAGATATATAAAATTATAACATACATTATGAAATGGAGGATATTTAACCTGGACAAGCACAGGTAAATATTGGAAAGGTCAGAACGATGATGGAGAACTATGTACCTGGGAACCAGTTTAAGATGTGATAACGAATGCAGTTTAGCAAAGGGTCTGACACAGTAGTGTTGAGATTTTTGTTTGCCTGCAGGGTGCCCAGAAACCTTCAGTGATTCTCTAGACATGGAGGAAGGTATTTTTGGTTGATTTTTTTGGTCATTGTTAGTGGCATCTGTGCAGAAGAAAATACCTCCACACAAAAAGAGAAAACTGTTTTTGTTGTATCAGGAACACATGACAAAGCATTCAAATATAATGCAAATAACTGCAAACTGATGCATCCAGCAGTTTAAAAATTGAATAAATAATTTAGCTTTTACACATGGGCAACACTTGCTAAAAAAAATACAAATCAGAACCCTTCTGTTTAAATCTATTTTATTTTGTTAATAGATGAGCTAATATGATAGGCATTTAATTGTATAATGTATTATCAGCCATTTTCTTTGGCATACCATTAACTTTAAATAGTATTAATATTTAACATTTCATAATACACACTACAAAGTTCTTATTTTTTTCCAGCTGAACAGAAAATGTGCATTGATAGTAAATCTCTTTAAAGTGGGTTTTAAGATGCTCAGTATGCAAAACCTGTTCCATTTATACTGTTTGATCAAAAATACTCAAAATGCCACAGCATAATAAGGCAAATGCTGTAAGATGACAATGATGCCAAAACTGTATTATGATTTTGTATTCGAATACAATGTATTGCATAATTAGGCATAATTATATAATTTGAATATTTAAGAGAGCATTTAAAATGTGATAGGAAGCATCTAAGTACATGGACTTCTCGGGGATGGTTAAATCAGAGGGGATAAAGTTGCAATTAATATTTGTTATTGGATGGGAAACTAATTCAAACACAAGTTTGCTAGAAGAGAACCTGTAGCTGACTCAGATCATAAACACTCACTGTCTTGGCAAATCTGAATTTGTTTGAATATGACCTACAATTTTTTTTTCCTTGAGAAAATATTGACAGTATTTACTTAGTTAAGAGACAGTACTTCTATTCTGTCTGCGGGTCAGTTTGATGCTCTATATTCCATGGCTATAGATTATGCCCTTAATTCAGATCAGCATTCTCAGATATGTGTGTCCATTATCATGAGGGACACTGACCCAGAAAGAATAAATGAAGCAACACAGATCCATCCCCATTTCCAGAAAGACTGTTGAAAGGATATGCCCCCACATGAAGAAAATCAGCCAGATTTTTTTTGTCCGAAGAGGCCAGTGTTGTAAGGCAACTTTTTAAATAGAGCATGAAGCTTGATTTTTTGTTAATAAATATTTTGGAGGGGTGAATTTTAACTGAGTGAAAATTAAAATTTTGAGCTTTGCCCAGTTGTCCCCACACAGAATTTCTCCCTCCATTACCAGCCCTGGAACAACAATTGTTTGTTTTATTAAGAAAGAGCATTGGGAGTTCACAAAAAGCTTTTTATTTCCTATCTTGCTTAAATCTTCAATGATCTGAAAATAGGGCCAACAGACTAAGTTTACGGCATATTCTAAAATTAGAGGAGAAACTCATGCAGCTTTTTTTTTTATTTCATTTTCATTTAGTAGTGACTTAATTGGGGGCCAAAGATAGATCAGTTAAAGAAATTGTCCCAATTCAGAATATTCAATATGTCAATTCTTTCAGAGATTTGTGTCATTGCAATTAGATAGAAAATGAAAAGACAAAATTTAACTGAATATTTCCTGTATCTGTTAGTACCAAAACCAGATAAATTTCTCCAGAGTTCATCACTTTCTCCAGAAGCCTGACCACATCCAATTACTTTCAACCTACGCCCAACATGAAACTTACGCTCTTGGGAGCAAATGTTATTGTTAAAATCAGAAAATGGTATGTTTATCTCCACCTCCCTGACTTGCTGGTGCCAACAGATTCCATGATCCGAGTCTTTTGTTTTCCTGAGATTCTCTGGCTTAGCCCATTTCTCAAAACTCAATTCAAGTTCCAAATTCCTTTAATGAATTCACTTTATTTCCCTACTCTTCCTTTTACATTTTTAATGTGTGTGTTATAATAATTAATGCCTTAAAATACCTTGATCTTAGTTTTTAATTTCTTGTGCTGCTACATATATATTAGTACATAATTCTAATCAGTGTATTTCTCTTTACACTAATTCATGCACTTATGCCACATCTCCCCAAACAAAACCATCTAGATCCTTATGGATAGGATCATATTTTATGTTTTTATAAGTCATATTTTATGATTTTACATTTTCCCCCCCTAAAAGTGCCCAGAAAAGTGCTTGTGACATAATGGATGCTTTATAATGATGATAATGATAAGTGATGTTTATGGAATCCTTACTATATCTAGGTACTTACCCAGATATGCTTAAAAAGAGCCCATGTTTTCAAGCTTAGTTGATAAATAGCCCCCAGGAAAAGCCAAAAGGTGCAGGAGCCAAGCCACTTCTACCTTAATGTACCATGAAAGTCAAACAACCTGGAATCATCTGTAGCTTCGCTTTATAAAGAGCTGCCCTCACGGTGTCAAATCAGTATCCTGCTATGCTTGCACACATTTTATTCTCCATCCTGAATACACTTCTACCTCATAGCCCCACAGACACCTGCAAGTCTCTGGTCATCCTCAAAATGCCATCACCTCTCTGAAACTGTCCTTAAATCCCTCAGGCAGAGGTAACCTCTCCTTTCCTATTTGGCCTCCTTCCCTTTTATCCATGTTTTTATCACAGCATTTACTATTGTGTAGTCATCTACTTATTTATTTGGCTCTCTCAACCTTCTCACTCAGAGAGCCTGAATTGCATAAGGGCAAGAACTCCGTCTCGCCTTTGCCTCTGCTACCTGGCACAGGCACTAGCGTGAGAGTCATGTGACTAACTGGGTCTTACATGAGTTATTGCAAAAAAGGAAAAGAAAAATGCAGTTAGTGCATGAAATTAGCCACTCCAGCTTCAGAAATGGTACCTTCTGGCCCCCAGCCATCTCCCCCAAGTTCACATTCTCAGAATCTTTGGAAAAGCAAAACTCTCCTCTTCAAAGACGATTCCTTAAAACTTTCCTAGGTTTGGAACTACTTTCACAATCCCTTCATTGATGGGGAGGGGATTGGAAGGGATGAGAGCAGGGACAGACATGGTTAGGTTAGGTTAGGTGAGGTTACGAATCTAAAGACTGGGAAGTGGAAACTACCAGTTAGCAGGCCTTCATTTCAAGTGTTTATGATACAGTAGAGCTCTTGTTTCTGCATGCTGAGCAGGCCCATTAGAGTCTAATATTGGACTTGATATAAGACGTGCGTGTCTTTTACATTATAACACTTTACATTTCAAACCCCTGTACCTTGCATCTCTGTGTCTGACAGCTGGTGTCCTGCAAGGCAATGGCCAGTAAGAGGCATGATTGCACTAAATTGGAAGCATGAGGCAGAGGGGGTGTTTTCATTAGGGGGGCTGGGAAGGAGATTTGAGGGTAGTGGGTTAGAAGAAATCATCCACAGATGCTGATCTCCGGCCGTTAGTGGATGGGATTTTTGAATCGTGGTAATTCCTGTTTCTGTGACAGTTCATCAAAAATTGAGGGCACCACGTTTGAAAATTACCCATGGTTTCATTTCCAAACTAGATGCAGACTCTGTGCCTTTGATTATTAGAATTATTCAACTCACTCAGCAGGGCAATGAGGAGGGGCATTGGTAAACTCTCCCCCAACCTGATATTCTGCAAGAGATTCATTAAAGCAGCACAAGGCAGCAGAACAAGCTCCATCACTTTTTAACAAGTGTTATCTAAACACACAGCAGCAACCAATGAGTGAGCCAAAGTGACAATTTGGAAATTCATTTCTCCCCTTCAGAAATGCCTATGCAGGCAAGGGAGGCGGTCAAACCGAAAGATGTGGAAACAAACTTCTTTCTGCTTTTATTAAGCGTTTTTTTAGCTCAATTGTGGCAGACAACACAACAGGTGTCAACAGCTCTTTCTCTTCTCCCCAAAAGTTTTTTTTTTTTTTAATATAAAATATATTGGGACCCCTGGGTGGCTCAGCAGTTTAGCGCCTGCCTTTGGCCCAGCGCATGATCCTGGAGTCCTGGGATCGAGTCCCACATCAGGCTCCCTGCATGGGGCCTGCTCCTCCCTCTGCCTGTGTCTCTGCCTCTCTCTCTGTGTCTCTCAAGAATAAATAAATAAAACCTTGTATATATCTTGTACCAGCTTACCAATGACCAAGGTAAGGAGAATGCTTACAAGACTTTCCACAAGTAACACTAATTTGATAACTCCTCTCTCAAAAGCTAGTTCCCTTTTATTCCACCAAATGCTGGCTGGGGTCAAGTCCTCACCTTCTCTTCAGGGGTAGGAAAGAACTCAGGTGGAAGATGTGTGGAAAGAGAGGGGAGAGGAGTACGTGTTGGCTTTATCTACTGCAAGAAAATCATTTATTCGCTGGTCTTGTGTAGAACTGTGCTACACTCCTGGTGCTGCCAAAGGGCACGTGAGTGTCATTGCAGAGAGACCAGACTTAAGTCGTAAGAGGGATTTCAAGAGAGGCGGGCTGCTGATTCACATAGGAGCTTGTCAAAGATTATTTAAGTGGCCAGTAATGTAAACATCATGCTACTAACACTGAACAGTTTATCACATAAATATAATTGTCTTCTTTTAGAAGAATAATAAAAGCTGAATCCATATGTTACATATTATTTAAAATTGTTTCTGCAAGATGTATTAGTCCCATAGAAGAAGCAATTCTTCCGCCAGAGGAGGACAACAGCAGTTTTATTATATTACGTTGTCATTTGTTTAATTTGTTTGTTCCCAGTAGTAGTTTCACAGATTTTTATGAACTGTTACTTTTATAGAAAGTCAAGGTACTCATGATGGATGGTACTTGCATTCATTTAAAAAAAAAAGATCAGAAAGGTAAATGACACGGATTTACTTAATGGAATCTGTTTAAACTAATGTTTCTTGATTATTAGACAAATCAAAAATTAATGTCGGGAGTTAAGTTCTGTTAGCAATATTTCGAAGATTTTTGTCTGAGTTTACTTAAACATGGAGACCAAACTAAAGCTCAGATTAGAAGACCTCTTGTGAGAAAAGATAAACTAACGATTCTTAAAAAAAAAAAAAAAAAAAACAAAGCAAAACAAAAAACTAATGATTCTTATATTTAGCAATATTCTGAATAAGAGAGTTGTCCAAAGTTATTTTTTCTTTTGTTTAACTACTAGCTACAAAATACTGATGTGTTTACTTATAGTTATTATTTTTTTAATAATAAATTTATTTTTTATTGGTGTTCAATTTGCCAACATACAGAATAATACCCAGTGCTCTTCCCGTCAAGTGCCCCCCTCAGTGCCTGCCAACCAGTCATCCCCAACCCCCACCCTCCTCCCCTTCCATCACCCCTAGTTCGTTTCCCAGAGTTAGGAGTCTTCCATGTTCTGTCTCCCTTTCTGATATTTCCTACCCATTTATAGTTAAATGTCTATTATTAATTTTAGATATTTTATTGGTTAAGTTCCTACCATATTCCTCACAATTTCAACTCAATGTTAGTTTTTACTTATATGAAGTGAGATTTTTCTAAGTACCTTGGAAATTTTGAAAACTGAAATATAATCGATATTCTCCATTAACAGGTTAAATAAATGTAGTGTGAAAAAAATATCAATCAAGAGTCACTATTACCACTTTTTGAACTGCTAAATGTGTATTTTATTGAACTCAGATATTTGTGAACTATTGAAGTCAGATATTTGTGGAGTGTCATGAATGTAAATGTCCCAAAATATTTGAATAAGCCTGTACCGTGAGGGTTGATGCAAGGCAGGTTCAAGAATCAGCAATAGATTCTAAGTCTTCTGACTATCAAGTATGTGAACATTCACAATCAAATTCTTTTGCCTCATCCTTGTAAACTTCAAACTCTAGAAGAGAATAGCAACACTATTATGACATAGTCTGGATAGAGAGTTAAAATTCCAACAACATAAACATGTAGCACATATCTACTAAAGCTAACTGAAGTCAAGCTATAATTCAGCAAAATAATCTTTACCTATGTAAATAATTTAAGCCAACATCTTTGATTCTTATTTGCAAGATTTTAACTCTACATACCTGAATAATTCTGAAAATGAAACATGATCAGATCAGAACACCCGGCAGGAAAAAAAAAAAAAAGAAAGAAAAAAAAAAAAGAAAGAAAAAAAAAAAAGAGCCCCTGGCAGGTAAAAATCTATGATTTTAAATAGTCCCAAATAATTTATATTTTGCTTTGGAATATCTTACAAATATTTATACTTGTATTTGACTTTTTGCTTTGAAAATAATTTTACATTTCCTAAATGTATTGATAAAGGCACAGAGAGATGGATCAGAAATATACTGGGTGTTAAGAAATCATCCTGAGATTTAAAATGTTCTTTCTAAATTTAAACAAATGCAAGATAAATCCTACAGAAGGTTCCTAGTTCCATAGATGACTAAAATTCAAAGAATGCAGAGATTTGCTTAGCTCCATGACTTTTCTGTATAATTGTATATTGACTGAATGATAAAAGCACCTCAGCCCTGATCTTACACAGCTGTGTTTTTATGAAAAGGATATATGTAAGTATTCTATTTTGTAATAAAATACTAAATAACTGTTAGAAAAACCCAAATAATAAAAAATAGACAAAAAATTGTGACTTAGATAGTCCATAAATACATATCTAAATATGCACATGAATAAATATGTTAATATTTGATAAATAGGATTTCAGAGGGTCCTTTCTGAATATATTGATGTAATAGATAAAAATATGATTCTTCCATAATGGTTATTCCTCAGTAAAATGTTTTATGTTTCGTTTTAATTGAATTTTAAGAAGAAAAAGAAATTTAAATGAACTTAGAAAGAATGGCTAAACTTCAAATAAATGTTTATTTGACTCAAGAAATATTAGTTCTTAAAAAAATAACCTTAAGAAAATGTAAAGAATTTGACCTCAATACAATTATTTCCATTTTTGACCAAATTTTTTGTTCTTTTTCTACAAGGAAATTAGCCTGGGTAGTCTTCCTTTCAAGATGATCTTCCAATTTATTTAGGATTTTATTATCCTTGAGGTTGACGTTTATATCTGTAATCATTACCTCCAATGTTGTTGAGATCTTGTTCTATGCTGAGGAGAAAATGCTCACATGCAGTCATTTTTCCTAGTTTTCTCCATGTTCGAGTGCTCTATTTTAATTTTCCATTCATTATACTTCATCTTCCAGTTCCATTTCCAAGAAAGGGTCTTGAGCAGGTTACCCTCACGTTTCTCAATGAATATCTGTGAATTTTGCACACCTTTTCACCTGGTACTGACTGCTGCTGTCAAGTGTTCCAAGAACAAACTTCTTTCTCCTCCTTTTAATGGTTTACCTGTGCTGCCTTAAAAACCATTTGGCTTTTTCTTTATCCTTAAATTTCAGGAGTTTCATTAGGATATGTTAGATTAATTGTTCTATGCCAATTTTTCCTGGGAGTAAGTATATCCTCCTAGTAACCAAATTTAAATCTTTCTCCATCGCCCAAACTCTTTTTTTTTCTATTACATCTTTGTTTTTGCTTCTGTTCCACTTAATCTTTAATCTTCTTTAAGAATCTTGTCTTCTGTACTATAGTCACTTTTACCATATATATAACATTATTCATAGGCATATATTGTCTTTAATCTTTTCATTTTGTATAATTTCTTCTAGTTCGTATACCATTCTCTTTTCAATTATATACATATAATTGAATTATATATATATCCTATTTTTCTTCTACTTTGACATATGTTGGGGCTTTTGGGGGGAGTGGTTTAATTGCACTGATTTCCTGAGCTCTATCAACTTGCTTTGAATATTTATAGCTCTTTATAAAAATTTATTCCAATACATTACATGTAAATAATTGTTTGAAACTAGATACAGCTATTTGTCTGAATTCTCCTGAATTCTTTTTTTTTTTTTTTTTTTCATGAGAGATAGAGAGAGAAAGGTAGAGGCAGAGGGAGAATTCAGGGGTGGATTTGTGGCTCAATCCCAGGACCTCGGGATCATAACCTGAGCCAAAGGCAGGCGCTCGACCAACTGAGCCACACTGGTGCCCCTGAATTCTCCTGAATTCTTGAATAATTCCTCTTGTGATTTATATTCTTCTTTCCTTTTACTCTTGTCTAAATAATGATCCTATTGTGCTTCTGTAATCCCTACTTATCTTTCTTTGACTACAACTAATTCTTGAATAGGACCATTCTATCATCTATCATCTATCTATCTATCTATCTATCTATCTATCTATCTATCATCTATCTATCTATCTATCTATCATCATCTATCCATCTATCATCTAGCTATCTACGTCTGTATTACTATCAGCAACGCAGCTCTTAGTATTGGAATCTAGCGGTTTCTGTCTCCTCTCCCTTCTTCATGCAGCTTCAGTGTTTGAAACCTTTCCTAAACTAGACGACAGGGAAATAAACAGAAAAATGGTTTTGCCTTCTATGCCACCTTCCTTGACCTTCTGTGGGATAAAATTTCTGGTATATTTTCCTACTCACAGGATGCACCCATTTTCATGGCCTAATACTTTAATCAAATAATTAGATAACACTGTCAAGACTATGACCCTTTTAAGGAAATCTCTTTACTCTTCCATGTCTGAAGTTTGTGTTGGCTCAGATTCTCTCTTCATTTTGGTACAGACTCCACAGCATTTCACAGTACACATGACTGTTTATGGTTTGAGGCTATGGCTATTTTTGTTTTATTGACCACGGAGGGTTTTTGCTTCTCGTGTTGTTGTAGCTCCCTATTTTTCAGTCTTTATTGTTTTTGGTGTGTTTTCAAGACACTCAATTCAGATGCTTTTTAAAGGAAATAATCTAGGACCCAAGCTCCTCTGGACTTCTGAAGTTTGTGTCATTTTGTTTTGATCTTACTTCAAATATTCTTGATAAAACTTTTCCTTTCTACTGAATTAATTTAAGCAAGTCAAATATACTACAGACAGTCCCCAACTTAGAGTCGATGGTTCTACTTACAATTTTTTGACTTTACGATGGTGCAAAAGAGATATACATTTAGTAGAGGTTGTATTTTGAATTTTGAATTTTGTTCTTTTCCCAGGCAAGCAATATGCTGTATGATACTCTTTCTTGATGTAGGGCAGCAGCAGTAAGACACCACTCCCAGTCAGCTGTGCAATCACAAGGGTAAACAACAAATACACTTAAAGCCATTCTGTATCCATAAAATAAGGTTGTTTTTCACTTTCAGTTATAGTATTCAATAAACTACAGGAGATGTCCAGCATGTTATTATAAAATAGGCTTTGTGTTAGATGAGTTTGCCCAACTGTAGGTTAATGCAAGTATTCTGAGCATGTTTAAGGTTAGGCTAGGCTAAACTATGAAGTTTGGCAGGTTAGGTGGTGTATTAAATAGGTTAACCCATCATAAGTTGAGGAAGATCTCTTTTTCAATTTCCTTTTTGCTTTAGTTGACTTTATTCTTCCCCAAATTAAGATAAAACCTCCCCAATTTTTTTCATCTTCCTTTTTATAACAGTTTCTGGAACGTTAGCCCCTCTATCAGAACTGAATGGAGACGTATGAACACCCCGGGTGGCCTAATAACCTTGCACACTGATGTAACTTATTATTGGACCTCTAGAGCAAACCAACAATTTATCACTTCATTAGATGATATAAATATTTATTAAACATATTTCTAGAGACAAACTCGAGTATTGGGTAATGGAGCAGCAAAAAAGAAGTCCACTGTTGTCAGACTTCCACTTGCAAACCCCATTCAACAAATCAAAAGCCTTTCCTTCAACTGTCCTCACCCTCTTTAGAATACTATTGAATGATATCTTGTTTTTACTTGAGGCTTACCACTTAGGATTTTAGCTTCTTTCCTCCTTCCTAAACAGCATATCAAAGAACCATATGTAATTCTCCTCCTAAGACAAGCTCTAGTAAAATAAATTCTCCCTTTTCATTATATTGTAAGTGATGTTTTAGAGTTCCCTTTGAACAGATGCTCTGGGACACCAATAGTACCCACTGGCCAGCCTTTCCATTTGGCTCTCTATCCTTTATCACATTCTAGAGCAACCGTTTCAGTTGCTCTAAGTACTTATGTTTTCAAATAATTTACCTTTTTCTAAATAAATTGGAGAAAAATCAAGATTTCCATTAAAAAGTCACACTCCATTGCACCCCAGTTTGCTTTTATGTGCAAAAAAAGGAAGATACAGATTTCTACTAGTTAGATTAGGCACCCATCAGAAGTTCTCCCACAAAGAAACATCAACTACACTGTGTTGAGCAATAAATAATTCTGAAATCTGTTCTTTCCTGCTCAGTTTAATTCATCTGCCTCCTGGCTTGGACAAGTTCTCTGTGAGCTTTAACTTACATTCATGTCTGTCCTCCCCAACTGTCTGTCACCATCTATGGCTTTTCTACCAACTTTCTGATTAAAGTCAAGACTTTACAGAGGCCTTAATGGTCCCTTTTGCTGGTTTCTCCTCATTTTACCTATTGAACTATACTTGCCTTTGGGCCCTTTTCTCTACCCACTCTTTCCTCAGAGAACTTGCAGTTCAAATGTCACTTGCACTCAAATTATTATCAAACCTACACTTCTATCATTCAGTTTCCATCTTTCAGCATATCATTAGAAGTGTGATTTTCATTACCTGCAAATGTATCTCCACTTAAGTGGTCACTGGTGACTGGAATAAAAGAGAAGTTTCATCTTTGTTCTAAGAAATCCACTTCTTTGGTATATAGTCCACTGCCTACAAAAGTTCACTGCTCTTACTATCCTAAGATGACAAGTTTGAGTCACTTCCAACATTTGCTTTGTGACTATCTCCACCATTATAGTTTTCACCTGTTGTGTATCAGGCATGCCATAGTATGCTTTACCTGTATTATTTTATTTGATAATTGCAGAACACAAAGTGTTGGGCATTATCACCTCAGTTGTGCTGTTAAGGAAACTAAATCTTAGTGAGGTTAATTTGTGCAAGGGCCACAGCTCATAGTAACAGAGCCAGGATTTGACCCTGAGACTGATTGAATCCAAAGTCCATGTGTTCTTAGTCACTATGTGCAACATTGTCTTAAATTCTCTCTCCATAGGTCTAGGGTGGGTTTCTTGAATCTGCAGTCACTCTCCTTTCACAAACACAAATTGAATGGTCATTATGTCCTAGGCATAAGGCAACAAAATACAAAGATGAGTAAGATGTGGTCTTTGTCCAGAGGACTATAGGAGCTAGTGAAAAACAGAGGCACTGAAGGTCTGGGAGAGAGGGCATTTTTTCCCCCCTGAGTTGGTGAGTATCATGGTTGCTATTTCAAATATTAATTCTTGGTAGTTAATACATATGTCTTTTCTCTCCCTTGACTTAGTACCTATTGCAGATAATAATCTCACTTGGGAAATAACATGTTTTCATCTTGTCATTTATATTTTACTCAGGAGCTGTTTGTTCATAAAAATCAGCCATCCAATCCAGGGCTTTGTTCTCCTAGTGATGACTTAGTGATAAGTAATGACTTATCTGGGGTTGGGATAACATGTATATTTAGGAGCTGGAAAAAAAAAAAATTCTTGTAAATTTCCAAAAGTAACCATTTGGTGTACCACTTTCACCTCAGCATGCATGATTACTTTATTAACCATATTTGCTGTAAATCTTTCCTACCAACTTCTTTTCTGTTCAGACCATCCTCTTCCCCAGTCCACTTGACTTTGCTTTCCAGTTTTCAATAGTTTCCAAAATACATTCATTAACTCCCAAAATTAGAATGTGACAATCAGCACATTTAACTTCTAGGAACAAAATAATGTGTGCTTTAAAACGTGGGTTCTGGATTCACAGCGTCTTGGGATAAATTTGAGTCTTGCTGTGTAAAAGTGGCACAGCTTTGAATAGATGAAAACATGTCAGGGTTCTGCTTCCTCCAAACTACAAAATAAAGTTAATAATGCTTCCTACTTCATGAGGTTCTGATATAAAAGGCAAATGAGATAAATAGTTATTATTATTTTTATTATCATCCTGCAAGTATTGCTGGGATAAGATTTCTTATAACTATTTTGGAAAGGATTTGTGTTTGAAGAAACTTCCTTTTACCTCTCTATTTTGCCCAAATAAAGCAGCACCGTCCATTTGTCGATTTCAAACGTTATTTATTGTGGTCAGTATTTCCTGGATGATATATTTGTTCTGAATGATTATCAAATACTATTCATTAATTTCCTCTGCTAACTTTTTTTTTCCCAAAGTGAATCCTAGTATATCCTAGAATAGTATATGAAAAGATTTTTTTAATAAATAATTCATTTTTAAAATTATACCCTGAAATAATAGGGGGAACTACCTTTATTTTGCCAGATATTTATTACTTGGTGTGTGTTTAACTTCACAACTTAGTAAAAAATTATAGTATCATTTTGGAAAATCTCCAGTCAAACTCTGATCTTTGCCTATGATGTATCTGGTTTTATTTAACCAAAATGGGGGAATTGAATACTTTTAGATTTTTCTGCTATTCTTAGTTGACTATTTGACTTTCGTTGTGTCATTCTGTAAGAAATCTTGACAAGTTAAATTTATCCACACAGAAACCTGTAGTTAGGAGACCTGTGAGACGACTATAATTTCCTTCCCATTAGTTTCAATGAATTCCATGCACGTGAGAGAGAACACGGAGAGTGGGCCTGGAGCCTCGTGCTTCCCGTTGTGCAGGTATATTGAGGAGAGATATAGTCCAGGTCTCCTTACATTGTTCCTCTGCCGCACATTACCCTTAATCCTCCTTTGAGCAAATACAGACTAGAGCAGCCATGCCAAGAACTGGAGGCTTAACTCTTTGAACACAATACGCCTATGGACATGTAGCTTACTCTTTGCACAAAATCTGTGAAATGGTTAATATACAAATGTGTCTATTGTAGCCAATGTGAACCAGAAGAATTGAGCTATAGCCAGCATTTATTTAAGCATCATTTTTGCCATCTGGATTCTTTTGTGGGGAATAAGTATTTGAGGAGAATTGCCTTTGGTCACAAAGGTGATTTGACTCTCCTCACTATTTATATGTTAATCATCCTTAAGGCGCCATTGTTCAAAGTTCCACAAAAGAGGCTTTTTTTTCCTCTTTTTTTTTTTTTCCACAGCAGCTCTAGACTTTAGGTAGCAGGGAGATCTTGAAGAGGATGTGGGAAGTATATCAACCATTTCTGTGGAAAAAGAGCATTGGATTATGTATATGTAAAAAGCAATCAAACCATTTAACCCAGGTAAAAAAAAAAAAAAAAAAACATGCAACCAGTTACTCAGAGAGGGCCGATTCATC
This sequence comes from Canis lupus familiaris, assembly GCF_011100685.1. NCBI lineage: Eukaryota > Metazoa > Chordata > Mammalia > Carnivora > Canidae > Canis > Canis lupus. The sequence goes on from NC_049240.1 coordinate 47,300,917, forward strand.
TCTACTTATTGGCCTCTTTCCTAAATCACAAGCCATATGATATGGCAAATTATTTGGAATTCAGTAATCAAATTCAAAATCTCACTGGCCACATATTATCAGCTGTTTCAGGACCTGTTTCAATCCATTCCTCAGCATTGAAGCAGAAAACAAAATTATGACTTAGCACCCAGAAATCACACTTTCTAGTCTCCTTTGACCTATGGCAAAGTAGAATAATCCAAAGGCAATAGTGAGCTTCTATCACACAAATATTTTGAAGATTAAAACTTGAGAAGATTGGCATTCACCTTTGGGAATTATAAATTTCATTCCGATGTGAGAATAAAAAGCATTTACAATAGTATGGCTTAACTTTTTTTATTGCTATGTTTATAGGATTCAGAAGCAGTGGTTATTTTATGATTATTGTAAGATCAGGTAATTTTTATCTTATGTGAGAGCTCGATAATAATAATACCGTATTAATTAAATCTCTTATCTGAATAAAGGGTTTAAAAGGTGCAACAGGCAATGAAGCAAACTTTGTATGATTCATCACCACAGAATATATTATTTTAAGGTATACTGAGATAAAGTTATTTGAGTACTGACTTCTGGAACATATAAAAGAAATACAGCTAAAGCTCTTTTAGGCCAACAATAAAGTTAATAGATGAACAAATGCAAAATAACACAATTCATAGAAAATATTTTTGTACTATTTACATACACACTAGAAGAATGATTGGAATGGAAATGAAAATAACTAGTATATAATTCTAAATATTCATCCCTAATAGTCTTAATTAAAAAATTATATCTTATGTAACTCTTGAGCAAGAATGTGTAGTGTTTAAAAATTAAGAGGAAATTATGAAGTCAGAAGGTAAATGTTAAGATATATATATGTACGTGTGTGTACGTGTGGGGGGGGTATGTGCATGTGTGTGCGTGTGTGGATATATTAATCTCATCATTAAAAGGAGGAAAAAAGAGCCTTTAAAGTTTCCATTATCCATTATGTCAGGTAGCAAATATCTTCTCAATGTAACTCCAGACATTAAATCTGTCGAGAGGAATGCTGTAAAATAAATGTCTGGGATACCTTCATAAACAAAAATCTTATTTCCATAATTCATACAGCTGGCTGGCATTTATTGGCACGTCAGGTGCAATGGGGACATTTCAGGAACATTAACATGTACAGCATCATTTGTCAACAAAGCAACAATGTAAGCAAATCGTTCAGAACTCATACAGATTTACAGCTTTCTCTGCCAGCTGCTAATTACGGTGTGCTCGGCCTATTTGGTATGGTCTTTTTATTGGAAAATGACAAAGGGGTTATAGTATCCCAGTTTGGAATATAGATGTGGCTTTTAGTAATAATATGAGTGTAATATGACCATGTAGCTTGGAGTTGGGATCCAGTTTTGCTAGTCTTATAATTGATCAGCTTTGATTGATGAAGGACAAAGAGAAATTCACAGCCTTTTTCATTTCTGATGTAACCTCTAAAACAAAGGGAAAATAGGGGAAAAAATGATCAAAAACCGTATCGTAGCAGTTCTTACTTTTTTTCCCCTCTGGAACATGACACATAATATCTACCTCTTGAAGAAAAGCTGATTCATTGATTGCTGTTGGAACAAATGTTACAGGAGCCTGTGCATTTCACTTTCTTGGTGGTGCTTTGAACAATCAGGAAGCCCTTCCATAAATATGCTTAAATAATGTTAAGGTTATGACATAAGGTGACAAATGTCAGCAGCGTCAAAGTTAACATCTATAATCACCCCCTGCTTAAGTTGTTCAGTTTTAGGAAAAGACACAACTGTGCAAGCAAATGATGGAGTGTCAAGTCTACCTTCAAATTCCCTGGATTGTGTCAAGATATATTATAATCCATAAAATGAATAGTGGTGCTGCCTTCATGCCCATGATGTAAATCTGTATTTAGAGATATAAATGCCTTCTATTCAACCAAAATATAAAAAGTTAAATTGGTAAATACTTATTCAAGCATTATTTAGATTTATCCCATCCCCAACCTTATTAAAACCCATTAAATTCCGGAGTGAACAGATTTGACATTCAGCAAATCAATTGCTGTCAGAGCAGCTGACTTGACCAGATATTAAAATATTTTAAGCTTTGCTGGCACCAGGTCTTCAGAGAAGAAATGTAGTGAAGCATTCCTAGAGCTGGTAATGTCAGGCCAGCAATGGTTGACTGGATTCAATGTGCATTATACTAAATAAGTGTCTACTCATATTCTTATGAATAAAGATTCTAACTCCAAAAATAGTCTATAGATAAATGGAGTCCCTCTATTTTACATAATCCTCCAGTGGAATCTCTTACAGTCTTCTCTTACACATTTGTCACTCTATATATTGATTGTTGGTTTCTAGCTCCTCTGCTAGGATAGGATTCCTAAAACCAGAAAACATACTGTGTTCATTTTTACACGCCTAATGCCTACAACTGCCTGGAACATTGTAGATACCAAATTAAAGCTCACAGAATGAATGTGTGCGCTAATATTGGGGCAGCCCTTGATAAGACTGTGATGAAGGAGAAATCTGTTCAACACTTTGTCCACTAGTCTTTCCTTAGCAATACCTTCTCCTAAATCCTCTAAGATACCGCTCCTAAATCCTACAATCTTGTCTCTTTTTCTAAAACCCACTCTTATGGATATTAAGATATAAAGAATGGTTAAAAATACTGTTTTTTTTCCAGTGGATTTATAGTCTAACCAAGATTTGTCTCTTAGACAAAGATTGAACCTTAATTTGAGGAGTTCAAGCATTACTTTTTATGTACAGAAAGGTGTTTAAGGGGAGAGTAACACTTTTATTTTCTTTAATAAGGGAGACAATCTCAATTTTTGCCTAAGCCTGCCTTGTACCAAAAGAGGAGGTCACATTGACTCTGCTCTCTAGGACTGTGTGGCACCCAGATTGTACCAGGAATTAAAGTGCAGTCCCTAGGATAGAAATGTGGGTTTGCTAAAGAAAAATGCTATTGTCTAATTCACATTAAAATGAATTTTTTAAGTTGACTCAATATGAGGAGAAGCATCTAGATTGCTATATCTGAGCAGAGCCTTTTCAACCTATACTGTCATTTCCTGTGTGAAACAAAATACTCTACTGAAATTAGAAACAAGAGGGTTTTTTAAAAAAATATATTTTACAGTTTGAAGAATGCTAAAACTTTCAAAACACATCATAACAACCCCACAGAAATGGGGTTGAGGGAATCCGATCATTTGGAAGAGAGGCACAATAATTATTTGAATAAAACCCACTATTTCTAAATGTACCCAAATGCCTAAAATGATTACTTCTGAAAATAAATTACTCACACATAAACTAGCATTTGTGTTAACCCTTACCCAAAACAATTATTTTCATTTAGAATCATTAAACCAGTGCTTTAGAATATACGGTATCACCCTTCCAAATAATTTAGGTTGCACTAATTAATGATTCATATATACTTGAGATAGAACGGGTTGTTTACCTGTTTGTTATGCCAAAAGTCTTCAGAGAAAATACATACAAAATTCTAGGACCATTTTTAAGCATTCTTAATTATTTTTAAAGGTATCTGTTTGTCTTCACAAAAGTGGTATTCTAACTATAAAACCCTCATAACTAAGCATTAACTCAGATCCTCTAAGGAATTTTACTAACAACCACTTATTATCTTTAATAATACATAAGGATCCTATTTGAAATGATCTCAAAGTTGACTATAATTTTATTTCTCACTAATTTAAACTGACCTCTCCTTTCCTTATCCTCTCCCCACTCCTCCCTCCAGCCTACTACTTTCTCCCCACAGTGATACACATCTTTTAAGCATATTGAAAACATAAATATATAATATGGAGAAGAACTTTTGAGAATTAATTTGCAATTCAGAAAACATGGCAGAAACTATGGCTTCTCTTATCTGTAGTAATTTGTTTAAATACAAAATATGATAATAGAGAGATAAAAATATAAAATTGGTATTCTTTTCTAAGAGTTATGCTAAAACTCTAATTTGTTGTATATATTATATATAACACATATAAGCCTATAGATCTTAATACAGATGCAGATGTAGTAGAAAGTCTACTTTTAACCCAGTTTATAAGGAAATGCCCGGATGTGGCTTTCTAAAAGACAGCAGGAGGGCACTACCCAGCTTAGTGATCCCTCAAAATATTAGTCACTAGGTTGACAAGAGGCAGCATTAATCAGCCCAATAATTACCTCTTATCATTCCCTTCCCAAATCTAAGAGAGAGAAAAAGAGAGACTTTAAAATCAAAAGTTAGTTAATTTTTTAAATGGCACAAAAATGACACAGAAAGGTGGAGAAAGACATTTGATAAATAAGTAGCATTTGCATACATGAGGAAATAACATTCAAACTAACAATGCATCTCTGTTTTTAAAGATCTCGAGCAAAAACAAAATAGACACCTGGGATTCTCAAGCAAACAAGGTTGAGAGTTTAATATCAATAGAGTCTCTAGATATTATAAGGATGTATTTCAGGAAAAAAAGTTATCCCAGAACAAATGTCTGCAATGCAAGAGAAGTTTTAGCAGAAAACATCTGAACTTGTGGGCAAATCAAAAGAAACTATATGAAACAAAGGGAAATGTGTGCAGTGTAAAATAAAAGTCTAAAGAGAGATAAAATCTTGATAAAAAATACTATATAATGTGGGTAGCAGAGTTCACAAAGGTAAAAACTTCCAAGGTCTTCATTAACTCTGGAGGGATGTAAAGACTTTTGATTGTATTAAGTGACATACACATGTTAAAATTTCTAGGCCACTGTGCTATGTTACGTGGCTACCATTAGCCGCCAAGTGGCTACAGGGAAAAGAGAGTAGGAGCTGGGTTGGATCAGCCACCCAGACCGGCTACATCTTGTATGTCTCCTTTATCACTCTCTGCTTCTTCTCCACAGCAGTGAGCACTCCACACTTTAAAAAGAAGTTTTATTTTGTTTTTGTTGAGGCTCGAAAGTGTTCAACCAGACCGTGGAAGATAGAAATCCTAAGAAATGTAAGACAGGTGAGAGGTACACTTGTCATTGTTGAAAAATAGAACTTGAGAGTCTTAAAGAGAAAGAGATTTATGCACCTCCTTTAAAGTAAAACAAGAGCAAACAGGAACACAAGCATTGCATTCTGGAAAAAATGTTAGCTATTAAGAAAAATATGTATTTGTGTATTCACAGAATGCCAAACATCTAGATGTTTCCACTTCGAAGAACAGCAACAAATCATTTTAATGAACATGGATATTTGAATAGTGGTATTGCTGCCCTTAGATGATAGCCGATGCAATTTTTCTACCAGCAGAGAACAATGTACTTTGAGAAATGTGCACACCTGTAAGTTCCTATTAATGCATATTTCCTTAAATTCAAAATTCAAAGATAAATTTGAGCATGAACCATTTGAATGTTTCATATTAAGGAGAGAAAAAAATCACTTTTGTCATAACAAAAATAACAATTTAAAAATTGTCAATCAGAAACAAATGATCAATGACAAAGAAATGAAGGAAGGCATCATTACCTAACCAGAAAAATATACCTTAGAGACAAGATATTTTCCACCCAAAGTCAAATATCTGATATTTTCATACAGAACTCATTATGCATTTTCAGCCTAACCGATTTTAGGCCTTTTCCACTGCTGCTGGTTGACATGGGTCATTTTTCTGTGATTTTTTTTTTTAATTTTGCTATATCTTATCATGTGTATCTGCCTCGATGAGTTTTAAATGGCTAAACTGTTTGCTTAGAATTCAGGTGTTTTTCTTAGCAGATTATTTCAAGCTGAAGCTGGTCCTCTCACATACTGTTGAATTCCAAATGTCCCCCTAAAACATAACCATGAAAGTAATTTCTTTCCTATCCTCATCAACACTTCAGATAGTTAATAGCTGCAGGCACATGTTATAAAAGAAGTTGCTGAAGAAGGGAACTTGAAGTGAATTTGGCATAGAGTCATGGATGGTACTAAACACATGGATGAAGTTATTTACTTAAGATTTTTCTTGTCGGCCTGATTTGGCTATATTTTCAAAATTGACACATACTATGCTGTAGACTTCTATTTTCACTAGCTGAGAAACAGAATGATTGCAGACTTTTGCATGTTATGCATTTTTAAATATCACCAAGTTAAACTTAGATTTTGATTCCGTGCCCAGGACCAAGTGGAAAAATCTCCATCTTCAATAGTTCCTATTATCTTTTAGTCACAGGGCCACATACTGTATTTCTTCCATGAGTAAAACTCCTACTTGGAATTCCAAGCATTGCATAACCAGAAGAGTATTCACATTATATGTTACTCAGTAGACTTTCATATCCGTAATAGACATTTTATCGGCATGATATTCTTTTTAGCAGTTAAAACTCTTAAAATTATAGTTCAGAATGGAGCCAACATTTAATTCATCCAAAAAATATTTATTAAACACCAGCTTCTACCACTAGGATCACAATCATGACTACTACTTTACATAGCTCTTCACTGCTTTAAATTGCTCTTATAAACCTCATCTCGTTTAACTACGATGTAAAATTGCCCACCTGTCTTGAAGGATCTTAGAGTCCTGTAAAGCAGATTAAATCAACAGCCAGAAAAACCACCTTTAAAGTCCTTGTCCATAGTTAGGTAAATGGTGCCAATTAATACGGTATTTTAGATGCTTTTGGTGAATTGACAAGTAATCTTGGGTAAAAGATTCACCTGCACAAATGTACATTTATTTTTTATCATATTATATTCCTTTTTATTTCAAAATGTTAATTAGTTGAGAATTAAGGAAATGCAGCTAAAATTGTATTTTAAAAAATGTCACCTAGGGTGCCTGGGTGGCTCAGTTGGTTAAGCATCTGCCTTTGGCTCAGGTCATGATCCAAAGGTCCTGGGATGGAGCCCCATGTCGGGCTCTCTGCTCAGGGAGGAGCCTGCTTCTCCCTCTCCTCCCTGCTCGTGCATCTCTTAGTCACTATCTCTGTCTCTCTTTCTCTCAAATAAATAAGTAAATAAATAAATAAATAAATAAAAATCTTTTTAAAAATTAAAAAAAAATGTCACCTCTATATATGAATGACATATCGTGAAACAAATCATATTAATAATATGACCTATTTCAAAATAAGTTACCTATGCCATAGGTAAATTTGGCACATGGGCCATGGTCTACCCATCCCTATACTAACAAAGTAGTTCTGAAAGTTTGGCGGGAGAATGTTAGTGGCTGTGAAAGTCCCTAGATTTGTCTTCACGGGTTTGAATAATAGAATTGCTGGGCTTGAAAGAACCTCAACAACTTATTTAACTTAATCTCCAAACCCAATTCAATTTCTCTGTATACCTTTAATATTTATTTTACAATGTGGTGGTCTCTACATGCGTTTTGATTTCATGAGTTTGTAATGTTTTGTTGACAACCTGTACTAGTATCTCTTCAAAAGCTTTACTTTTCTTAATCTTGGAAGGTTTCTTGCTGGGGAAGTTAGGGGGAGACATGATAAGCAGAAAAAGCAATAGAAGAATTTAAAAACTAAATGCTGTTTTCTCTGGTACAGATAGTATTCACACACTAAAAATGAGCATCAGTCAGAAATCAAGCAAATGTCACTAGTTTCAAACACAAGTGGGAGGAGGCTGCCTTAACCATAAGTTTGACCATTTAAAACCCAAGCTCTGTGATTATTCTGTTAAAGTGACTTGGAGACTCTCAATTTCCCTCAGTAAACCATTTGTCTTTCCTATCCCAATCATGAGAATATAATCGAACATTTTTACTCCATCTGGTATTGAAAATTTTTTTATGATCAGGATTTAAGGTTTTCCATCCTAATTCTTAAAAGCCTTATTTCAAGCAGCATTCTATTAAGTGTGTCTCACTTAAAATAAGAACTATTATATAGCTTACTTGGATTTTTCTCTTTTCTATATTGTTTGTGACTTTTTGGGAATGACTGTTAATCTTACCTTAGTCCCATTTATGTGCTTTCACTTAACAATAAACATTGACTACTGGACACTTATCTTACCCCTTTACGAGATATATTTTTCAGGTTTTCTTTTTTTTTTCATATAACATAAAACAGTAAGGCATTCATTAATCATTATTAAATCCATCCTTCCTCTTTATTGAATTCTAAAGGCAAATCAGCTAGTCTTTTTTTTTTTTTTTTTTTTGGCATGCATCAGCAAAAGTATGTTATTATGAGGTATTCTAAAATAATACATCTTCATAAAACAATATAGGTGGAGGTTTAAAGAAAAATAAGGAAAGAAATTGGAACCATCTGGATATCCAAAGTAGAGAAAAGTTTTTGCTAATGGTTGTCATGTACACGTTACAAAAGTAACATTGTGTGGTTTGCTAACAGGACAGAAAAAAAGTGCTATCAAAAAGTTTAAAAAGAAGACAGTTAGAAGGAGAGTTGAGATTCACACTTCTTGGGTCAGTAGGGATTAGACTTATCTCAGGGAAGATCTGCCTGGCTCTGGGAATGGAAGTACAACTGTGTTCCAGAGAAGATGCGGAGGGGTAGATTTATTTATTCATTTATTTAGTCAGGGGTGAGTGGGGCAAGCACCCCTTACTGATTTGCTCCTAAATCAGCCTGATGAACTGGGACAGGGTAAAGATTCCATGAAAGAAAAAAATATGAATATATGCTTTAGAGACAAGAGGGGAAATGAGAGGAAAGAAGGAAGAAAAGAGTGGGAGAAGGAAACCTCCCCAGGAATAAGCTCCTCGCATGTAAACATTAATTACAAGAAGCAATGTTAGGAAAGTCATTTCAAAACATATTACTTAAATATTAAGCCACAAATTAAGGACACCTGGGTGGGGCAGTCGATTAGTCGTCTGACTCAGGTCGTGGTCTCGGGGTCATGAGATTGAACCCTGCCTCAGGCTTTACACTCAGAGCAGAGTCTGCTCGAGATTCTTTCTCCCTCTCCCTCGATCTCTCCCCCTCTTCTCTCTCTAAAATAAATAAATCTTTAAAAATAAATAAATAAAAACCAATACACAAATAAATTATAAATCAAATTTAGGAAGGTGATCCATCCAATGTGAGCACCTTTCTAGTTTTCCTTCTACTTGTTTTTCCACCAAGCAACCATGTGGGCAGAATGTATGTCTCTTCTTGAATGAAGATTAGTAAAGGGGTCTGATCAATTATTTCTAAGCCACGCCAAATAGACATTCCCTAATTTCACCTATTTTAGCATTACTTGGCTAGCTTGATAGAAAACTTATTTTAAAAGGCATATCAATCTCAGATCTATATTTTTTCACCTTAAAGTCAATTGAAAACAGAATATTCCTTATTGATTTTGCCTGCCCGGCTGCCGTATGTAGTCAATGGCACTCACACGGATGTAAGTAGAATGAATCAACTCCTTGCTGGCCCTGGGCCTCCTTGAGTCATGTGAAGTAGGTTTCTGATTCCTTTATGTTCAGGCACAGCCAGGGAGACAAGAGTGCTACTGTCTTCTGCTGGTACACAGAGTTACCTCAGGCTATGCAGGAAAAATGCTTTCTTCTTATTTTTAGACCTGAATCAGTCTTTGCCACTAAATGTATTCTTGTGAATACAGATAGCACTTTGTTGTCGTGCTCATGGGAAGGCGATGGGGTAACCTGTTTGCACGCAGCTGCAGGCCACCTGTAGAGAAAGTCAAATTAGGGAGAGACCCCACTGTTTTTTGCATTAATGCTTTTTGTATTGTTGTTTGACTTTTCCCCCCTCTGTCTATGTATCTTTTTCAGCTAGGGAGATCGGGAGCACATTTTAAGGCCTTATGTCCCTTTAAGGCATCTAATGATTGAAAGGACTCTAAGATTTGAAAGGCTGTAAAAACTCCCCAGTTACCAATGAATGATGGCAATACAAAGAATCTTAAAGCTGTTGAAGTTGAAGTAGTCTTCCTACAGATTTAGTTTGTTTGGTAAACTTCCAGCAGCAGCTCTTGCAAGGTACTGTTCAAATATTCCCACCTATCTGTGCTGCTTCCCCTTGTAAAGATTTATCATGTTCTTAGCGGAAAAGTAGTCATCCATATTAGCAGTTAAGTTTGCTGCAGATAAGGACAAAAATTCTGAAAGAAAAAAAGAATAAACTCATCTTCGTCCTTTCCTCATCTACCAATTTGAAGTTTTGAAAAAGAAGCCCATAAATGAAATATCTACATTAGCCATAAATATTAAAGAAGGGAAATGCGCAAATAAAACTTGTTTCTGGAAAGCTTGATTTTGGCTGAATATCAAAACCCATTTCCTGACAATGAGATCCATTAGACTACAGAATAATCGCTCAAAGTAGTGGTTACATTGCTTATAAGATTTGACATTCAAGGTTAGGCTGAAGACAGCCACAGATAGGTTCAAATGGAGCATTGTATTCCGGCAGTTGGAAAAACCAACCCTTTTGAGCCTAGTTGTTTTTCGTTTTTTGCTTCTTTCACTGAAAATTCAGCTCGGAATGTAGGATTAGAATTTTTCAAGTTCCTCCATCATGGACACTTGCAAGAAATTTGGAATGGAATTGTATGGACAGACGTGGCTAAGACTATGCATCTCCACTGTTCTTCAAACATCTGAAGCACAAGAGTCACCACAGTTATCATCTAGAGCACTCTCTGCTCACCTTTCCAATATTTATCAAGCTCCCACACTATCTCAGCTAAACAACCAGTTACAAGATTCAAATTATGGATCACTGGCATTTTGACAATATGAATTTATTTATACAAAATGCCCTTTCAGAGAAAGTATCGCATCTAGGTAGCAACTGAGATGTTCCCGAGCAATTTCATCTAGATGAGGCTCCAGAACATCATCCTGAGGACCATGATTTGATTCTTCAATACATATAGGTTTTATGCTCCTTCTAAAATTAAAAGACACTGAATAGAATTTGCTGCAACTGCATGGTGACATTCAGACGACTTTAATTCTCAAATACGTGGCATGGATCCTGAAATTTCTTCCTCTGTGCTTTCTCCTAAATGTTCTACTCTCTTGAGCGTCTCTATGCTGGTGAGGAAATATCTGGAGTAACGATAATGCCTAGGTAGCATAATATTTTGCAGTTTTACAGATTGTTCCTAGGTAAATTTTCTTTAATAAATGCTCATAACAACCCAGCAACTGAAACTAAGAGATTAAGAAACCGAGCCACGATTTGAAGTAGGAGTTCTGACCTGGCAACTTGCTGCTCTTTCCACCTTCGCTCCATAGCTGAGCTCTCACATGAAAAGCATTTTCCATTTGGCATTCGCTTCCAATGGGACTGGCATATAATTTGCATGGTCAGCTATTACATCCAGGTAAAGAAGTAGTCCCGAGGGAAGAATATAAAACTTAGCCGACTGCACAGAAACAAGGCACTCTCAGAAGTGTTAAGGTGCTTGGAACTCAGGGTTGGAAATAGGACAGTTCCCAGGGGAAAAAAAGAAACCCATAAATGATCCTGAAATAACAGTATGCCATCATCTACTGCTATGAAGCAGATTCAGGACATTAAATGTAAGGACGCTTTCGTCTTCCAGAACAAGGAGATGAAGCTGATGGACCTCGGGGAGGTAATCGAGACCTACCTTAAAACCATTCATCAGTATCTTTCCAACTACTTGTGCCTTGAATTTGAAATGATGTTACTATTCTTATCCCTGGATATTTTCTTTATAGTTCAACCTAGATATGGTTTAACAATTAAAATGGAATGCTGATTTAAATAGCAGCAATGATGCTATAATGGTGCAATAAAAAAAAAAAAAAAGTGTTTGACTCAGACTTGGTTCAAATCCTGGCTCCCTTATTTACAATGTTTGCCTAGTCATTTCACTGAACTTCCATTTACTGTCCTCTAAAACGCAAGGAATGCCAACGAACAACTTTTTCCCAGACTGTTGTGATTATTAAATGAGATACTGAATGTGAGAGTGTTCTCTCTGTCATGCACAATATAAACATAATTCTTATTCTATTTTGCTTCAATTAGCTTAGTAAAAATAATTTCTTGAATTATCAAGATAATTACCTCTTTAACACCCCAATTTGATCTTTGTGTGCTGCAGAGATTAGCCCACGTCAGAGTAATTAGCAGTGAAATGGGAAAGGTATTTAGAATTTGCAGCAGTTCTTAAAACACTGTGTGTGGAGGGACAGCCTCTACTTTTTGTTAGCTTGTGTATGAGACATCCATATCCAAACTTAAAGCCTACTTTGTAAAGAAGTTTTCAATGCCAGAAATCCCATATGGTTTTGATGTAAGTAAAAGGTGTACATTTCCCTCAGGGTCAAGTCTAAAAATTGGACCACTGCCGGCTCTGACCACATGTGTAAGGATCCAAAGGACCTATGATCTCACCTGCCTCATTCATACACCATTATTTACTCCACTTGCTTCTTTTGAACAGGTGTGATCTTGGCCAAACATAGTGGATGAGAAGGTTAAAATATAGTAGAAAAGTTATTACGGATGAAAATACTAAATTATACGAGTTTTGACATAATGCATCAGAATTATAACCACGTTTATAATTCAAGTAAAGCCATCAATGTGGAGGATTCCTTGAAACTTTCATCTCTCCACTGAAATGTCAGTCATTTTTGTTTTAATTTTTGCAGCCTTCGGAAAATGGCTCTCTTGCCCATCATGAGCAATGTCTACAGACAACTTTCAATCACGCTGCTCTCACTGGGGAAGAGAATTAGCACCAAAATTCTGCAGTGTTTTCAGAATTCTACTATGAGGGGCAGAGTCAAAGTAACACTGGAGAGTCTTAGCAGAAACCTCCAAATTTTACTTCTTTCATTGGTATTTTTCGTAATACTTGTCTTTAGAGTGAGGATATTTGCCGGAGAAACTTTGCTTCCTAGAGCAGATACCCTGATATTTCAGAACCAAAAGATGTCTCATAATTTTGCAAGCATGTATGCATTATCAGAAACCCTGTGAATTACGTCAGTTAAATAGCAGCTATTTTTTTCTGATTGCTTTTTCATTTTAATTACTCCCATTTCCTGTCTTGACCTTAATGTTTCAGAGAAAGGAAGGCATCCCACAGAAGAAAGAAAGAGAGTGATCTTTCATTTGTGAACTACAAAGCTTCATAGGTCCTAATTTGGCCAGGGCTTTTGCTGCACAGCCTTGGAATGCTGTTTTGCAATTTCAAAAGTGATCACACTCAGCTTCCCAGAATTTTTTATGCATGGAGGATGCCACAGGAACAAGGACAGCCTTGTTAACAAGTTGCAATCTCTCAAAAACAAGATAGGATTCGGATATAAATCATCATTTCAACTCACAAAGCTATGTTCTCCACCCCACTAAAGGACTTCATTTACATCTAAAATGGTTAATACTGATCTCCACTAGAACTCCTAAGTGGAGGAATGCAGCTGCCATGTGCTTAGTGACTCCGGGGTTAGGGAAGAATGACATCACCAAATTTAAGCATATTATCATGCTGACAGAGAGGCACCTTGTTTTCTCTTCTGTGGATAGAGCAAGGATTGTGTTCTGTGTCTTGTTTTTTTCCTCCCAAAGAATACCTTTTCCCCCCAACTTAGCAGCTGCAATATGAAGGGTTGAAAATGTCACTTCAGCTAATGATGAATGATGCTTGACCTCTGGACGGGTTACTCTGAATTTTATGCAATGCTAAATTAATATGAAAGATCCCAACTCAAAGGACTTTGGCTGTTATGAATTGCTTCGAGGATAGATTTGTGCAAGGCAGTCCGTAGCCGTAGGGTTTTTTGTTGTTGTGTCCTTGGTGGCAGTGGGGGGCACGGGGGAGGTCCTGTTCTTTAAGCAAGGTGAAAGAGTGTGCTAAGACTTTAATGTTTTCTCTTGTGAGATTAATATCTTTTCATACTGGAAATATTGTCAGTAAGCAGAACCAGTTTGTGGAAAAAAAAAACAACAACACATTCTCAAAAGGGCAACTGGCCCACATGCCTTTGTTGTTTTTATTTGAATATAATTAATTATGTAAAGCAATAGTTAGTGGAAGATTAACAATTAGTAGATTCCGTCAAGTAGTCACACAGAAATTACTAACTAATTGAACGACTGGTCCTCTATTGTGTCAGAAAGCAATGCTGAGTGTCATCCTTTTTATCTTTTTACTTTGTTGTTTCCACAGATCCCCTCTTTCTGAGATATATGTTTCACAGCAGACTAATACATAAATAACCCTGGTTGTGATTTCATAACATGCAAAAGGGTTTGAAATAAAAACACCTGTTTTAATTAGCATTATGGCTTGTTCACTTTAAAGAAAAAAAAAGTGATAATCCTGATGCAGTTAGCTGACATTTTTAAAGCTTTGAATTTCCATCTGTATCTTATATTATGATGTTTCAGGATTGTCATGAGTTAATTATGTTAACTTGGGAAGCATTGCTTGCATTTAGAATGAAAAAACTTCGGCTTGAATAGACAGAAAAGCAGATGCTATCTTTCTTGTCAATTGCTTTGTTGTGGGCTGCCTTGCAACTTTTCATGTATTTCGGGATCTAAAGGGAAGTGTAAATCTCTATTTATTTTAAGTTTAACATAAACTACACAATTTCAGGCTTCTTCTGTTTTGGCTGTACGTGTCTTGTGTATCGTTACATGGGTAGCTTTCCTGCCCCCAAATCCAAAACCCCCACAAATTATCTCTTCCTTAATTCTTAATTTGTTTTGTTGTGTCTAGGCACGACGGAGATGTAAAAATAGGACAATTCTAGACGGCTTGATCCTCCCTCTCCAGTTGATTCTGCTACCACCTTTTTGCTTTCGTACAGCAACCTTTTAAACGGTGCAAAAGTACACGTAGCATCTGGGCACAACAAGGCATGTTAAGGATGGAACAGGCACTGGGAGTAGGAATTTCCTTGCTTTTGTGGGCTTAATGTTCCTTTAACATAGAGAGCAGCTGTGTTTATGTCAATAATTATACATTGAAATAAATGCATGTACATGTGTTTCTTTATGGGATTAAGGATGTTAGGGATGTCCTTACACAAAAGATTTTGTCCCCACCCATAAAGGTTCTACAAAATTCAAAACCAAGTTACACTATTTTGAGATTCCAAAATATTTCTCTGGGCAATTGGCCTTGCAGGTTTCAAGCGACAGACTATTAGATTGGATTGATATGCTTGTTATTTCCACCCCCTCCACCCCCCAATCTGTTCTCCACTCTTCACTATCCTGTTCGGTATCCAGGAGTCGACCTCTATGGATTATATCTCCAAGGTCCTTTTGCCGAAAGGTTTCCAACTAGGTTGGGCCAATAGGAGGTATCTGCGAGAGAGCAGAGGGCAGGGGGACACAATGCGAGAAGGCCGTGATTGTTACTGCTTAATCCCCAATTTAATGTCAGAGGCAATAAATACTTAGCTTTCAAAGTGAAGTGAGATCAAGGAAAAGTGAATGGCTCTAGGCAAGGTTTCTGGAGATGTGAAGGCTTCCTTTGCGCTTTAAAAGAATTGGTAGGATGGGTAAGAGGAAAGAATTGGTATTATAGCTGGTCAAGAATGAGCAAGAACCAAGTAGAGGGGTTACAGTGTGCAATTCTTGCTTGGGAATAACGAGTACACCAGCTCAACAGATGTAGACGATCAGGGTAAAGTGATGATTTTAGTAAAATGGAAAGTTAGGATTAAATGGGAGGTTGTACCACATAGTCGAAACTTTGAATGAATGGGATAAGAAACATTAGTCTTTTTTTTTTTTTTTTTTAAGATTTATTTATTTTAGAGAGAGAGAGAGAGAGTTCAAGTAGGAGGAGGGTCAGAGGGAGAGACTCTCAAGCAGACTCCTTACTAAGCACAGAGCCCAACTAGGGTGCTCCATCTCAGGACCCTGAGATCATGAGCTGAGCCTAAATCAAGAGTCAGATGCTTGACTGACTGAGCCACCCAGGAGTCCCAAGAAGTACATGACAAAGGTGTGTTCAGTAGATAAATACAATCTACAAACGGTACATATCGTGGAAGTTTATTCAAGAGCCTTACCCCAGGTTCAAATTAACGTATGTCTGTTCTATCCCTAAAAATAGCTCTATTCATTAAAGGAGATGCAACCTAGATTTTCAGAAATTAATGTTTCTAATACCATTTTATGTCTTTAACCAATATTCAACATTTTATACTGTCTCCCTAAATATTTTAGACTAAGATGGAGCATTAACAAATCTGTTTATCTATACTTGACCAGCCAAGTTGTTGTTTACAGAGATACAATTATTGAACCCGGAAAACACCTATCATTCCATGTGTTTCATTCCTCTCAACTTTAGATGTGTTTTGTCCTTTATATAAGGTTTACACCATAGTCTTTGTTATTAACCAGTAACACGCCAAAGATCATTGGGTTTGCATCAATAGGCATTCTTCAGCAGAGAAGACTTGAATCACAAAATGTGACTTATTCAGTGTAGTTAAAACTACGGCAACTCTTCTGTAGACAAAACGGCAGTGGCGTTCGCCTTGTCAAACATGCTGATTTGTATAGATGCCAATCACTGGAGATCCACTATTAACACCGGAATCCATGTTGTTGGTTGAGTATTTCTTTTATATCATAGTCTAGAGCTGCTTGTTTATGAACCTAATATAAAAATAATTATATTCGTGCTTCCAGGATAAATTTGAATGGCTCTCTTCTCTTCTTGATCTTTCCATTTCTATACAACCATTTTCCTCCCTTATTATTTTAGGTAGTCTTGCAAAATAGTTTGCAAGTGAGGCGACAGTGTTAGAAACAGCTGTGCCATTAACTTCCTGTATGAACTTAAGCAAATTACTTAAATTCTCTGGTCCTTAGATCTTTACACGGTAAGTGTGGATAATACTACTTTGATTGGTTGCTTTGAAAGCTACATAAGATCATGTCTTTAACGTGCCTGTCAGGGACGCCTAAGTGGCTCAGTGGTTGAGCATCTGCCTTCGCCTCAGGGTTAGATCCCAGGGTCCTGGGATTAAGTTCTGCATTGGGCTTCCCTCAGAGGAGCCTGCTTCTCCCTCTGCCTATGTCTCTGCCTCTCTCTGTGTGTGTCCCATGCAAAAATATATGAAATCTTAAAAAAAAAAAAGTGCTTGTCACAGTAACTGGTACATGATAGGTGCTAGGCTCATGGCTTTTGTCATCACTGTTATTATTATTCAACTTTTACTTCTATCAATTAATTCTCAAATTGACCTATCCAATCTTTATCCCCCTTTACTAAGGGGGACATACAAATACTATTCAAATACTCAAATGTCTACCAGATTTTGCCACATGAAAATGTCAATAGCATACCCAAACCAAACTCCCTGGCATCTTACTGCTGAGAGCAAATTGAATGAAAACAAAAGAAAACAAAACAAAACAAAAAACACAAAACCTAGCTACTCTTTTCAGGTGTCCAGTGTAAGACAGCTGCATTGGTACATCGACATCCTTTTAGCTAAAAACAAGAGTGGTCCTTGATTCTCCTTTCCTTTTACCACCACTACTTTTATTAAATCTCAAGGTCTTACATAACCTCATTTTTGCATTTCTATAAACACTACTTAGTTCTGGCCTTCATGAGGCCTTGGACTATTATAAGAGCTTCCTAACTAATTTGTATCTTCCTACCTTCTCATCTCTCAAATGCATCATTATATTCCCAACTGATTTATCTCCATAGACTATAGTCTGTATGACATTATTTCTCAGTTCAAACTTTTGGTGGTTCTCAGTTGTCTAAAGGAGAACATTTATACATTTAATCTCTTAGCCTGGCAGTTAAGGCATTCCACCAAGTTCCAAACTGAGTTCTCACATTTGAGTTCTCACATTTCATAACTCACCTTCGCACTACCCATAAAGAGACTGCTTGCCAAGAATCAAACTTTTATCCATATCATCTCTGTTTGTGAGAATAGAGGCTCTCAGAGATTCTGATTCAGTAGGTCTGGGGTATAGTGTGATAATTTGCATTTCTGATAATGTCCAATGTGAAACTGAAATGGCTAGTCTGCATTTGTAGAACCTTCACCTACAACATGCTTTTTCACCCATCCCAGTCATCAACATTCTATGAATACCTTACTGTCATAGCCTCAGAGAAACTTCCCCTGGCACCCCAGTCAGAGCGAACCAGTCCATACTCCATGATGGCAGAGTGACTTCCAGGCCTGGAGCCCAATGGACTGGAGTCTAGCTAAATACTTGAGTGAACTTGGACAAGTTTCTTAATTTCTGGACCTCCATTTCCCAATCACTAAAATTGAACTAATAATAGTTCCTATAGTATATGTTGGTGTGAGGATAAAAAGAATTCATACATGCGAAGCACTTACAATAGTACCAGAGAAATGCCAGACTGTATTATGTTATCTAGCAGTTTATCTCTTTAATCTAACACTCCACTTGGCCATGTGATAATGTTTGGGGTTTGCAGATTTAAGTCCTTTTTTAAATATTAAGTTCCCAGAAAATGGAGACCACAGCTTTGTGAATCCCGAAAACACAGCCTTGGGCTTAACACTTTACAGATACCCAGCATAAAATCATTTTAATTAAATCAAAATTGAGAAAAGTTTGCAAAGGGATCTTAAGTAAGTAAAAATCTTCTAAACAATAAACAAGTCATCCATTTCTTTTTCCCTCATCATAAAGATGAAAAAAATGAGGTCAATTATTAATAATACATTGAAAGTAGGTTTGCTTTTTCCTTTGAATTTTCTAAACTCTATAATTAAAACAACTTCAAATTGAAAGATTGTAAAGAAGAAATTAATCTTATTGGTAAGTAAAAAGCAAATCCCATGGTTGATGATAGATATGACCTGTTAGCAATAGTTACACTTTTATACTTTCTTTTCTTACAATCAGCGTGTGGAGACCAGCATAATCCAATTAATTGTAATTCCCTTTTGTAGAGTCAGGAAAGTAGTGCATGATATTGAAACACCATTGAAGTCTTATCTCTAGTCAGATAATCCAAACGGATTCTCATTTCCAACTACCAGCAGGTCTTTCTAAACTTTAGGAAAATAGAATATTTTGACTTCCCTGAACCTATGATAGATGTGATACACAATAATTGGTCTCGGAAATTTAATCCTTTATACAAGCCTAACCATCAGTTTTCTATACCTTCTCTGCTCTGTAATGGTTTCATCAATACACCTGGATGTCTTTTATTTCCTGACTTCCTTTTAAATATTTTTTCTACAGTGAATATGCAGTATTTTAACACAGCAGAGCCTCTCAACTGAGCTCCTTGCTCAAGGTGCCTCTTGGACCCCCCACCACTCATCTGTATGCTCACTCTGATCTATCCTGCTCACTCCTGCTCACTGTCCTGCCACTGTCCTCCAGGTGACTTCAATTGTAAGGGTCTCATGTTTTGGCCTGTGTCTTCCTTTCCATCCTCAGCAATCTGAGATATGGAACCTGTACATCTGTGCGCTCCAGCAACCTGTAGTTCCACAGATGTATCATGTTCCCTGGTCCTAGGCATGACTGTCACTTCTCATGTTCTTTATATCTTTTCCCATCTTCTTCCCCATCCTCTACCCCACCATTGTCCATACAGTTGCCCATAAAATAAGGTAATCGTCATGTGACACCTCCTCTGGGAAGCCTCCCTTGGCCACCTTCTAGGGAACGCTAGATCCTCATCTGCTATGTTCCCAAAGCCATCCACACTAAGTTATACAGTAACATTTTCCATGTTCTATTGTAATATTTTTTTCTATTTGTCTGAATTTCCTCTATATATCTGCGAGCTTAGAAGCCAGGTCTCCATTATATATTGTTTCACCCCAGCAGCTACAACCTGCCCAGTACAAAACTGGAGTTCAGTGAATATTTGATAAGTGAATGAATGAGAGACTGAACAACCTACTTATATCTTCAGGACAAAGTGCTTTGAAAGAGAAAAATCAACAAAGAGAACACAAAAATTGTGCTGTATATGTATGTGTATGTAGACCTACTGTTATCAGCATTATTATTATACCACAAAGAGCCTCTCCTGTCAATGGAGGTTAAAATTGGACAATTTTATCCATAAATGGTAAAAGAGAGCACACCAGGCATGAGACACTAGGCTAAGCACTGGGGATACAAAGATTAGTATGAACAAACCTGTTTGGAGGAGGGATACCAAAGAAACTTTTTGGTTAAGTCAGTAGAGTTAAATTATTTAGAGTGTGCCCAGGAGTGATGGGATTATCAGGGAGGATTAGAAACGTGGTAAACAGGATCTGAAATGAAGCCGAATATAGGCCAAAGTCAAGACTCGCAGACTAGATCTCTTGAGTAACAGCAGAAAACATAGGCAGAGACCCAGGAGTTAGTGTCACAGGTTTGTTTACTGTTAGGGTGGAAGAGATGCAAGCGAGCAGAGTGCCTGGTCGCAGAAGCCTCCACTTCCCACATCCCTCACTCCAGCTTCATCCACTGACTTTTGTGTGCACTGTAACCAGGGAATGTGTGTGATGAGGTTAACCAGGTACATCTCCACTCTGTTTGCTGAGAGAGAAGTTCCTATGGGCCAGAACCTCCTGGGCTGCTTGGAAATGTGTCTCAGTCTGAACAGGTCATCTGAGACCATAGCAAATGATGTCTTCCTGTCTTTCTACAAGAGTAATTACAGAAAACCCTCAGACTTAGGAAGGTTGCACAGCTATCATCATCATCATCATCATCATCATCATCATCATGATCTTTACTAAAGAGGTACTTATTAAGCAACTAATTGAGCATTTCTTTGTATTCATGAAGCAAATAGAAAATTAAAAGGGTAGCTTTTTCTCCAAAGACAGCACAATCGTAGCAATGATATTAAGGAGAACTTGAGAATTGTCAGGACTTCAAGTGATTTTTATACCATTTCTTAAACTTCTTGCAATCCTTGTTCTGTCTTTAGAATTGCTTTTCTTCTCATACTTCTTACACTTAACACAGCATTAACATCGAGTAGGTGTCTCATAAAGTGTTTTGATGAATGAATATGCTAATTAATTCAGTCAATATTTAATTTGCTCAACTCTATACTACTAATTGCTGAAATTGACATAAATGGTGGGATTCCATTCATTCATTTATTTTTGGCATGCTCATTCTTTTTTTTTTTTTAATTTGACTTTGTTTCTATTTAGTATCTTATTTCATCAGAAAACCGTTATTTTTTGTTTTTCTCTTTACTATTTTTATAATTTAAATTCAATTAATTAACATAGAGTGCATTATTAATTTCAGAGGTAGGGTTTAGTAATTCATCAATCTTACATAACACCCAGTGCTCATCACATCATGTGCCCTCGTTAATGTCCATCACCCGGCTACCCCATTCCATCCCCACCCCCAGCAACCCTCAGTTTGTCTCCTATGATTAAGAGTCTCTTAGGATTTGTCTCTGTTTTCATCTTACAGAAAATAGTTATTGTTATTAGGGCTTATTTTCTTACTTGTAGTTATTATTGTTATGTATCGTTAAGCATAAATTGTTTACTAGTTATTGTCATTTAAATATTCAAACTTTTCAATTCATTAACCAAGATCTTTATGTGTATTTTTAGTCTAAGTCTCTATATTTCTCCTCATTTTATTCTTCATTTAGTATTTTTTCAACTATACAATTAAAGGCACAATTTATCTACAGACATCTGAGAAGAGTGATAGACAGTAATGAATATATGTTCCCAATGAACCGTGCTCTTCAAATATTGTGATGGTAACATAATTGGTGCACTAGCTATGAGGGCAGTTTGGCAAGGTCTATCAATAATTTAGATATACAGACAATCTTTGATCTAGAAACTCCGGGTCTAAAAATTTGTTCTGTTCACACAGGTATATGCTTATACTTAGATATAAATGATCTAAGAACAAGATAACTTACACTAGCACTATGCAAAATATTCAACAATTGAAGACTGATTAAGTAAATTACAGTACTTCCATAAAATTAAATATGCAGCTTTAAAAAAAGAACAAGGAAGCTCTTTATGTCCTGATTTTGAATAATCTCTATGATATATTGGCAAGGGAAAAGAATCAAGATGCAGAGCAGTACATAGATTATATTGCTGTTTATGTTTTAAGTAGTGGCGGAGGGTAATATTGCTTGAGTATAGAAAACAGCTTTAAAAGGATACATAGGAAATTGATAATACAGGTTTTCTGTGGGGATGTGAACTGGCTAGCTAGGGATAGAGTAGAAAGACTTTTGCAGTATGTATTTTAACTATAAATTGTGTGAGTACATTTTCCATTTCAAAATAAACAAAAAATTTTAAAATAGAAATAAGCACCACACTCTTCATATTAAACAATGTAGGTTTTCAAGCATTACATTATCAAGTGTTTTGACAATTTTTATCAACTACTTTTTATAGCTCCTTTGTAATAAAAACAGCCCACATTGTGAATTATTTGCATGAATTATGATTCCTCAAAGTTATGGTAGAAAGGGACACAAAGGTGATTTTATGCTCCATATCTTTGAAAGCTGGAGACCCTTGGAGTTGGATAGGCAGTCCCTCTTTTGAGGATGGAAAAAAAAAATCTCTAAAACTTGTCATTCACATCAAACAAAATAACAAGTTATTGATAATAGAATCATGAGAGAATCTGTATCATTATTCTGGACTTAAAATATTACAGAGACACAGAATTAAGAAAATAGTGTTATTCGGTGGTTTCACAAAGAAACTGATGCATGGAGATCTAGAATTCTGTTTAATTTTATGCAAGCAATTGTAAAACTTACAGATCTTCTAATTCTGATTTCATGTACCTTTGTAGAACTCTGGGCAATACAAAATAGAAAATTTATTTAACTATTCCCATGAATCAATTAATAATTTAGGGGAAAAATTATCCCAAATAACTGCCAAAACGTTCTCTTCATTTTTGATATCTTTTTTTAAAAAAGATTTTATTTATTTATTTGAGAGACACAGAGAGAGTACAAGCAGGGGGAGTGACAGAGGGAGAGGGAGAAGTAGACTCCCCTCTGAGCAGAGAGCCTGATGGAGGGATGGATCCCTCAGGACCCTGAGACCATGATCTGAGCTGAAGGCAGACGCCTCACCAACTGAGCCACCCAGGCACCCTGTTTTTCTTATCTTTAATTGAGATCTAGGAATTGAATGGTTTCAATGAATGAGAGGAGCACTCTCTTAATCTACCAATTTTGTTTTACCTTTTATTTATGTTTTCCTGATGGAATATTTCCAGATGGAAGACTTCTAAACTATCAGAAAGCCCAGGTCTTCTTGCTAAATGATACCGTTTCTAACACCACAAACACCAACCATGTAGTAAAAGGAATAATAAAAGCTAGAAATTGTACTAGATTCTGAAAACATTCGCCAATGTCTGGCTGACAAAGAAGATAATGTCCAAATAAATTTTCTAATAATGTTATAAAAAGCCTGTACTAAATCTTTTATGTACATTACTTCACTTAATTCTCATGCAAAATTAGGAGGGAGAGTTGACAGTTCTTATTAGACAGTGAGGAAGCTAGCACTTTAAATCACATGTATGCATATGCATATACCTACAATAGAAATGTTATCTGTAGACGGGGATTTATAGGATTTAGGTGTATTTATTTCTTAGGTATCATTATGAGATATGTCTTGACCTGACCTTCTGTTTGATATTTACAAATGTAATATAACTTTGAGGGAACAAATAGCAATGGTGTTGAAATTTAGAGCCGATAACGAAGGAAACTCAAAAATGACTTTGTTGAAATGTAATCCTATGGATTCTCTACCCTTTGGAGTATGTAATGTATGAAATCATCCATGGAATTCAAACAAATTCAGAATCTGTTTGGAGAAGACGGTCAAATAAAATGAACCATTGTGTATGGTGTCTGCAGAGCACAAAAAGCCTTTGACTGAATGGAAATAAGAGCAGTGTTGGAAGCTCTGAGTATGAAAGGAATTAAAGAAATATATATTGGTACCATGAAATATATCCTTTTTTTAAATGTATGATCCTAACAAATAAAGTCAATTCATTTTTGTTGGTGGCGGCGTTGTTGTTAGACGCTGAACAGGGCTACCTCTCCTCCAATGCCTAGACAAAAAAATATGTAAAATCCTGGAGAGAAGCATAATGTCAATAACATCATTTTATAAGGTGGCATTATACATGGAGTTATGATGATGGGGAGATGTTTTATGGTATGCCATTATAAATTAAAAATGCACAAAGCAGTGACACATTTGTTATACTTTCCATCTGTGGTGCTTGCTTCACAAGTTTCAGTTGTACCTATTTATTATGTTATTATTTACATTCAAATGAAATCTGAGGAAAAATAAAAATAAGACATCTCATTCCTGACCCAGTTCCTGTGCTGGATACAGTGGAAGGCTATTTTGCTTCCTTCAAAGAAAGTAACTGAAGATATTTTATATTAGCTTGTGACAATATTTGCATGCCTTGGGCTTCTTAAGTGATTTGCAAAGGAATATACACAACATGAAATACATAGAAAGCAAGCCAACACGGCATGCCAAAGCATCCCATTAAGAAATGAAAGCTTGTATTTTTTGTCTCATCTTGTTTTGCTTTGTTTTTAGCTTTAGTATCTTAGAGAGTTTCTGGTTATTTCCTTGGTTCCTCCCTCTTTATTACTAATTTGGCCAGACAAAACTGTATTTTGTAGGCCCGGTGGCAAAACCACCCACTCTGCACGCAGATGCCACCATGTTCTCTTACGGTAAAGTAGCCATTTTTAACTGGAGGCCTGCTCATAGCTTCCTGGAAGTTACTATGATAAATTCTAAGGACTAAACCTCTTTGGTTTCGGAGTACAAAGTTTCATATTTAAAACCACTTTCCTCCTTCTTTGATAGACACCACGGCCATAGAAAAGTGATTTAACTTGCATTGAGTTTTTCCTGAGAACATTTTAAATGTTCCCTAGTATTTTGTGTCTGAGGCTATAACAGCAATGAAATATTTGCACTTTAGAAGTAGTAGGTAGAAAGAAAGAATGAGTAAGAAAATGGCAATCATAATTTTATTCTTTGTCCAAAAGCCACGCTAGAGAGTACCCTGCATGTTTATAGAGCAAGTCATTTGAAACAGTTGGATTGAATCTAGGTAGGCAAGCTATTATCTAATTAATTCCAGCTCCAAACCTGTTCTCTTAATCTAAATAATTCTTTTATTCAGTTGGAATAGCCTTGAAACAGGTTTCTGTTGTCTATTATATTTCATTAATGTGGCATAGCCCATGTATGAAGAAAATGTTTATTTATTTATTTATTTATTTATTGAAGAAAATGTTTAGATACAATACCAGAACATGACACATGACATCTTCCTCTTTGGAAACCTGTGGGCAAAAAAAAAAAAAAAAAAGGAAACCTGTGGGCATTATATTCATTTTTTAGGGCTGCCATAATAAAGTGCCACAGACTGAGAGTTGAGTGGGATCAAACAACAGAAATTTACTTGCTCACAGCTAGGAAGTCAAGAAGTCCAGGATCAGGGTGTCAGCAGGGTTGCTTTCATTTGAGGCCTCTTTGCTTGGCTTGTAGACGGCCGTTGTCTTCACATGTTTCTTCCCTCCGCACACATCTGTGTCCTAATCTTCTCTTTGTACAAGGACATCAGTCATATTGAATTAAGGCCCATCCATATGACCTCATTTTACCTTAATTACCTCTTTAAAGGCTCCAACTCCAAATACAATCACATCCTAAGGTACTGAGGGTTAGGATTTCATATATGAATTGGGGGTGATACAATTCAGCCCATAACAGACACACTGCACATTTTGGAGGTGATATGTTTATTCTTGGGGTTTGTTCTTGCTTGTCTGCAAGGTCAAAAGGATCTTATTCTAGGGAACATACATAAGATGCAAAATGTCTAGAACTTAGTCTATATTCACTTGAATAATATTTCCGAGCACCTGGTGAAACCCTCTCCTTTGAGGAATATAAAAGAGCCTCAACAGCTGTGGCTTTGAAAAGCACACAATACAGCCCCGGTATTTAGTCTCTATTCTATCTATGTTTACTTAATACACATCAAGTGGACTGACAAATTAACTGGACATTTGGCCAAGTTTCCTAAAATAATGTCCTCACTGAAGTCTCCTGTTAGGCCCAAGATGCTGTAGGAAGGGGCTATAGTGAGTGCAGCACAGAAGGATACTACTTTTGACACAAGGTTTACATCACTGTGTTAGAGAATTTGGAAGATCTTTAATCTACAGGAAATCAGAGTGAACTGCCACTTTAAGGGAACAACACAACAGGAAAGGTTGAGCTAGTTGAAGGATTCAACCAACTTTTTGATTCACTCCTTTAAGTGCTGAACTAAAAATCAGCTATGTCCTTGTAGATAAACAGGGTGTCCTATCCACTTTAATAACTAATCTTCTAGTTTGATTTTATGGCCAAACATATTATTATTTTTCAGATCGGTAGCCCCTCCGGCATCTCTTTCATTTGTGCTCTGGCTTTCATGTACCCAGTGGGCCTTCCAGATAAGGTTTCTGAATGGTCATCTGCGCTAGAAGCAGATACCACATCCTTTCTGAGAGTTTCACAATGTAATAGGTTCTTGTCACCATACTAATGAAATCAGAGCTCTTCTCCCCGTATCCTGGGAAAGTTGGGGTATCTTTTCCTCTTTTTTATTACAACAGTAAAAGAAAGTTGGAAAGAAGCCTTAAAAGAGCCATGGAAAAAAACTACAAGGTAAAAATGTACTTGTTCTTCAATACACAAAGAAGTGCCTCCTTATTCTTATGTCACTACTCTTATGTGGCTTCTGGATAGTTCACGTTATCCGCAGTCACATTTCAATCAACATGGTGAGTTTAGTTAAAATGAGACCAGATATTGCAACTTCTGGCTATACCAATCTACAGAGCAATATCTGAGAAAAGTGATGATTGATCTATTAAACACGCCTTTTTCCTGGGGAATTACCAGGACTGGTTGTCACTATCAAAGGCCCATCTTTCAATTCTCCATTTTAAGAAGGACTATTCCAATTGTTATTATCTATTTTTTTCTTTCAAATAGAAGTAGGTTGATATAGGTATTTTTACTTAAAATAAATAAAATACACAAAAAACCCGGCAAGAAAGGGCATTTCAAGATGGCCTTATACAGGTATACAATATGTAAATACATGTCTTCGTGATCTCATAAAAGAACGGTAGTATTTGGATTCTAGGGCTTGACCTATCTTCAATTCTGTTTAAATGCTTTAAGCCAAAAGCTATGACCGAAACAAATTTAAGAAAACCTAATTAGAGGGCCAGGAGAAATCAGCACGATTATCAGAGTAAGGATTGAGAGAGATCGTGATACAGCCAGTCTTCTTCCTAGGACTGGACTCCAGCATCTCAAGTTTCTGTTGATGTCATGTGACAAACTGTCACACTGAGGCAAATCCCCTAAAACAACAGGATGGTTTATGCAGTCTGCTTAGTATTTCCATTGACTTAATCTCTTATATATTTTGCCTTTCTAGCCTTGATTCACCTTTCCCTTCATAGCAGCATCTTGGATATGTTTATTTCCTTGTGCTTTCCAAATGTTTTTCAGATATGTTTTCTCATTTGATAACAACAACTTTCCTTCTAACTATCTTCATTTCACAAACAAGTAAACAGGTGAATTAGTGATAAATCCAGGCTGGTGTTTTGTTTAATCTCTTTCCCACGCAATCACAAGTCCTCTTCACCGCATCACCACATGACAGTTAGCTCCTGCCCCTGCCCTTGCCCCTTTCCTAATGCAGTTTCTTTTTATTGTCAGTTTGTTTTATATCTGTTTATAGAAGAATCTGTTCCTCCTATAAATGAATAATTACAAAAGATCAGTCAGTTTACAGGTAAAAGCATAGCCTCGAGTAAGACATTCAGGGATAAAATGTAAAAGTCACTATCTTGAAGTAATAGTCATTCCACTACCACTCACAATGAGCACTTATTTGCCTTTTCCCTTTCAGCTTCTGCCAGCCAAGATTAAGTCTGAATGTAGTAGTTTTGAGGGGTGGGGGAGTCTGCTGGCTTCTTATTCTGGATTCATCACTTGTCAACGATGGAAGAGTTACTTAATCTACCCATGCATCATATTCCCTGTCTGTAAAATGGAGATGATGATAGCAATAGTATGGACCTCACTGTCTTATTGAGACAATTATGTTAGATAATGAATCTAAAGTGCATAGCATAGTCCCTGTATAGTGTAAGCACTAAATAATGGTTATTGCTTTTGTTGCAAAGCACCCTGGAGTGTGGTCGCATTAACTTTATTCTATAAAAGGTTTTGACTTTGTCCATTATAATAGCCAATTCTTAAGTTCTTAGTAAAGAAATCTCAGTATGAGTGTATGTAGTTTTTTAGTTCTCTGTCTACCTCAGGTAATGTTCAAAAATCAATATTTATTGGATAACTTCTATAGATTCTTATGGCTCACTCTAGTGGTTCTCAATTGGGGATAATGCTGTGCTCCCGAGAGAGATAGTTGGCAATATCTGGGGGTGTTTCATCATCACCACTGGGAAGTGCTCCTGGCATCTAGTGAATTAGGACCAGTGATACCCCTAAACATCCTAGTAGCACAGC
Source organism: Canis lupus familiaris (assembly GCF_011100685.1). Lineage (NCBI taxonomy): Eukaryota > Metazoa > Chordata > Mammalia > Carnivora > Canidae > Canis > Canis lupus. The sequence goes on from NC_049240.1 coordinate 47,329,570, forward strand.
ACAGCCCCCACAACAAAGAATTAGCTAGTGCCAAATGTTAATAGTGCTTTACTGTTGAGAAACCTTGCTCTACTGAATAAAGGGAGAAGCGTAAGGCGTCACCATCACTCACGCAGATGAGTTAGAAAGTGTCTACCAAATGTGTGTCTATTCAAATGTGTTTATAATGATACCTGTTAAAATCAAGATGCAATTTTGGTTGGTTCATTTTGTATATGGATATAACTGCATGTATAGACAAATCACAGTGGCCTTGGAAAATATTCCTTAAAGCCCTCTGGTTCACAAGTAATCTTATAGGTTGGTCATGAAAAAACTTAATATAAAAATTAGATTTTATAGTTCAAAAAATTCTTTCCAATTGCCTGTCATATTATTTATTTAAGCTATTTGTGGAGGACTACACATTGTTTTATTTTTTGAATGAAAAGTACATAGTGGGAACGCTGGTTTAAGTAATACAAGTCAATATTGATATTATTTGTTATTTCAAGTGGATACAATCAAATGGTATTTATTGATTGGCAAATTTTCTTTTTTTTAATGTATATTGAAATATCCCATTTTCAGAATCACTTGAATTAACTGATATTTATTTGGAGGTGACAAATATCAATGGTCAAGCAATTGTTTGTTCTTATTGTTTTCTTGCACCAGATAAAATCATTCCCTTTTTTACCTCCCGAACACTTTCCTTTGGCGATCTTGAACGTGTGCACCAAGATGGCATTTTTGTCTTGGACTTTTCTGATAAATTTTTGGTAAAGATAGTTGTGTCTGTGAGAGCACATGTGCGTGTGTGTGTGTGTGTGTGTGTGTGTGTGTGTGTTTAGGTTTCCACTTAAAGTTCAGTGCCAAAGCTACAGTACTTATACATTTTCTAAATGTGTTTTAAGCAATAAGTTGTACAACATTTTTAGAACATGTGTTAAGCTATTTCTCTAAGAATGAAGCTCTTAACAAAACATAAGCACTCTGCATGAGATCTTAGCAGCAAAGTGCTTAAAAGATAAAGTAAGAATTGGTACCATGGGAAGAACACCAGCTGTAGAGCGCACAGGTCCATTATGAGAAGTATGGTAGTGGGTAGGGAGAAAATGATTTAATCAGGAGTAAAACCAATTTTATTATAAGGGCACGCAGGGGGTGTGGCACCATAGTGAGAGGGACATTTCAAAATATCTGACAGATTTCAACAATGTGAAAACCCCGTTCTTTAAAGTGACAGTAAACCCCATCAGGTCTCCCTTTTTGATGCTATTGTTAACAGTTGACTGTTTAAAGCTGGCCTGCTAAGATGCTGTCGGCCTATTTCAATAGTATGTAGCCAAATAAAAGACTAATTGTTGAAATACAATCAATCAAAAATGATTGCAGGGCAGAAAGAAGGTCTCCTCCGCTGATTTTGTTGTGGATCATATTATTGTGTTATGACTGAGGTAAGAATGAAGACGGAAAGAAAAGGAGAAAATAGCCCATCTGAAATAAACAGATCCACCTTCTTTCCTTCTCTTTGCAAACATCCTATTGAACAGGAACGTCACTTACCAGCCCTGGAGATAATAGTCCATTTAGAAAAAGAGATCTGATAAAGATTTCGGCTAAGATTTTAAAAGGACATGAACACTATTAGCAAAGCAGCCCATGCAGAGATTCCCTACAGTGACAATTCTCAGCGTTTCTTACATTTTGGGGGGCAGATTCTCCTCTGCTTCATAAAACTGACTCCAAGGGGGCATGGTGGATGCGAACCCAAGACATCGGTAAAAAAACAAAATTCCAGTTGACCAAATGGCTGTTAAGTTCTGGACAGGAGACCAGGCTTTTCAGTTCACTGCCACCCCCCCTTGCCCCCAGGTGGTTTAAAATGATTAGCTTTATTTTTTTATTCAGCCCAGAGTCCAAAATCCTTTTCATGTTGCACGTTTACAAGGGCAAGTGCTACGGATCCGCAGCAATGCTTCCCTGCCTTGCTTCCTTTTAGTTGTATGTAAAGATGTTGCTTTCAGACCCTGCTACCTCCGCTTCTTGGGTGAGAAGGATTCCAGACTTCCCTTCCCTTCCGAGGGTGAACAAGAAGAAAGTCATTGTCCAGCGTCTCTTCGTTTTTCCTAAAAACTTCACTTTGGCATTCATGGTCTTTAATATTTAAATGTCTCAGCTCACTCAGGCTTCCCAAGCAAACATGTCTGTTGTTTCTAGGCGGAGTTGGTAAGCACTTGTGGTTTGTCTTTAGTGTGTTATCATTTTTGACAGCTTTGCATAGCCTCTGTAGGCCAACAGGGGTCTGTCTAATATTGTTGCTGGGCACATTTTCCTCGCTGAGATGGAAACTAAAAAAAAAAAAAAAAAAAAAAAAAAAAAGATATTTTTGAAGCAGTAAGAAGGAATTAATATCCTTTCTCACTCAGTATTCTATTCCTTGCTGACTTTATATTCAGCAAAAAAAAAAGCAAAAAAAAAGTGTTACCCATTATTCCCTTGTACATAGCAAGGCTAACACATGTAAAGCAATAACTCATTTTCTATTGCCATGTTTAGCATATGTCTCCTGTTGGCTCAGCAAGGCCTTTAGGCCGGTCCCTTGAGCCGGCCATCATTGGCAACTCTTAGCCCCTCGGCCTCAAAACCAAATAGCTTTGAATCATGTTGAGCTGTGATGCTAATTTTCATACTGATGCATTATGGGAATAAATGTATCTGACATACTGTGTCAATGGCACTGTCTCTTTGTGTCTCTTGTTTTTTTGTTAGCTGCATTCCTACAGATGGTATTCCATTGAAAATGTTCCCTTCCTACGGAAAAAGGGGAAAAAAAAAAAAAAAAAACCATGCACAGCACCAAACCTCTAGGTGCAGAAGGCTGTTAACGGTTGCTGATGATAGTAGGCAAACATTAACATAATAATTAGTGTCTTGTAATTGTTTCATTAAAACCAGTTGTTCCATTTCTCCTCGTGTTTTCCCAGAAGAGAAGCTGAATTTGGACGACAGCCAGTGGGAGGACATCCACGTTGTCACCGGAGCACTGAAGATGTTTTTCCGGGAGCTGCCTGAACCGCTCTTCCCTTACAGCTTCTTTGAGCGGTTTGTGGAGGCGATCAGTAAGTAACCTCACAGCCAGGAGGCCTTGGTGCACTAACCTGGCAGCCTGGGATTATTAAGCAAACAATAAGGACGACAGTGATAGTCATCATGGAGATGATGATAGCCCCAGCACTCCACGTGTTTCATTGCAGTTGTGTGTTTTGGATGGCTTATTTTTATTCCTGGCCCTGCACTATTATCTGAGCTTGGTTTTGGTTTTTGGTTTGGGGTGGGTTTTTGTTGTTGTTGTTGTTGTTGTTTGTTAAAAAAAAAAAAAAAAAGGATGGGTAACCTAGTTAGAGTGGCCAGTGGTTGACTTAAACCTCCTCCAGTGAAAATAGCTCCTGGTGGCATCTGTTTCAAAGGGATCACCTTTGGGATTCTCAGCACCTGCCTTTAGGGCTTCGGAATTGGCAGTGGGTTTGAGTACAGAAGGGTCCTGAAAAAGAACTTAGGGGACTTTCATGACTTTTCGTTAAAGAGGTGTTAAATCATCAGCTAAGGCATCATGTTCTCGAGGCTCCCTCAGCCTTCAACCACCAACACTAGTAAATAGCTACAATTTGCTTATGAACAGGGTAATATTAAATTAAGTAATGGCAGGTTTCTTCTGGCAAACTGGTGACTTTGTAGGAGGTTGGATTGTATCACATACTAACCAGTCGTCACTGTACACTCACTCCGTGAAGCTTCCTTTTCTATTGCTTTTGCATTTAGAGCACACACGCTTAAGTTAAACATGAGTAAATGAATGAATGAATGAATGAATGAATGAATAAAAATCTTTCCAAATACAAGGAAACTTTGGCTACTGATGCTTCGAGAAGCACCTACTAGTACACCTAAATTTAGTATCTTGGGGTACACTTACTATAATTGTGACAGCTTGGGAAAAGTTTCCTGGCAAGCAAGCTGATTCAAGGAGGGAAAAGAAAGAAAGAAGAAAGAAAGGTAAAATTAAAAAGCTTGCAAGCCTGGCAGGAGCTTAATTAAAGTCCAAATGAGAAAAATCTCCAAGAAAAAAAAAAAAAAAGCTCTGCTTAGGAGGTCTGATACCGGATGGCTGTGTGTGCAGTGTTCCCATTAGTGGGAGTGGGGATTTGGGGGGCCTGTATGCCCTTTTATTCCATTTCCCATTTCACGGTCTTCATGCTTGTTTACAGTTCTGGCCACCAAATGATATCAAGAGGAATAGAGCAAAGTTTATCTTCCCAGGGTCTCTCTCTTGTTGTCTGCTCACAATTTCAGATTTTCTTGTTGTCATTGTTGCTCTTGCTGAAGATAGTAGCAGGTGCTCTAATGGTGGGTTTTGAAGTGAGGCTGGGGCTCTTATCCCCTGTCATGACTTTTTATTTCAAGAGCTTTCTGCTTCTCCAGGAGAAAGGTATTTTATGGTCCCCAGGCTCAACTTTTTAAAAGGAGGAATAGGGCAGTCCAGGTGGCTTAGCGATTTAGCGCTGCCTTCAGTCCAGGGCGTGATCCTGGAGACCCGGGATCGAGTCCCACATTGGGCTCCCTGCATGGAGCCTGCTTCTCCCTCTGCCTGTGTCTTTGCCTCTCTCTCAATCTGTGTGTATCATAAATAAATAAATAAATAAATAAATAAATAAATAAATAAATAAAAATAAGCCTGCATTTCCATAACAGCATAGTTCAATATTCTGTCTTGGAACACGACAAACATGAAAGATCAGTGGCAATGCTAGTGCACTATTCTGGTGGGAAGTTGGGGACCATTCATTTTGGTACCTATTTCTGATTAAATGTATTTAAAGCAGTCCTACAGATTTCACATCACAGCCTCCAGGCGTTTAGGTGAGCATCACGTTTTTGTAAGCATACTTGTACATGCGCTGATTTGAGAGCTGTGATATAGGCACCCGTCGTTTCAGGTCCCTGTGGTTCACCTGATTCTAAAGCTGTAAAGCAAGCCATTCCCTTAGCTTAACACACAGGGGAAGCAGGCCCTCAGAAGCCATGTGAGGGCCTGTCCTTTGACTCTCTACAAAGAGTAGGACCATCTCTGCATGATCCTAGACTCCATCTCCACTTAACAGAAGGTTAAAAAAAAAAAAAAAAAAACCCAGAATGTTAGAAACATTGGCATAGTCAGAATGGAAAAAGCAGAATTGAGGTGGCAACGTGCTATTGTGACTAATGGCTATTGGGAGAGTTTTTGCCAACACCTATAAAATGGATTATAGCAAGAACGAAAGAGAGTGTTTAAGAAAGTCCTCTGAAAATGTAAGCTACCGTGCAGATGCTCACAGTGTTTCTTCAGTGGAGCTGTGTTCTGAGAATGCAATATAAGAACAAGGAGGCAGTTTTTCCTTCATTGCTTAAGACAAGGAGAATCAACCTGAACAACCTTGCCTTTATCTAACTCAAAATAGCACTTAATTATTTCTTACTCTGTAAGATAGAAGGACTAACCGACAGGGTTGTAGGGCGGGGAGATACGTTACAATGTCGGGCAGAGACCTATGTTTACTAACACGTGTGTTTTTGGAAGAATCTTGAAGTTAGTTCTGGTGTTCGAAACTCAACTAAACTCAGCTCTAGGTGGTAGTTCATATTTAAATATCTTTAAGCAATGGGAGAATGGCCATCTACTTTTCGGCAATGGCAAAACTACACCAGAGTAGGTATTTTTAGCACATGGTGCACCAGTCAAGTACAAAATATTCCAAAATGATAAATACATTTATATCCAACCCCAAATTGGTGATGGGTTTCATCACAGCTCTCACTGCCTCCTGTGAAATCCACATAGCGAGAAGCTCAATAGACCTGCCCATGAGGTCTTGGCTTTCTTACAAAAAGGAACCAAGCAGGTAAAGGAAAGTCATGGAGAAGGTGTCCTTATATGCTGGCTCTTGGCCTCTTGGCCATCAGATCTTTGCCCCTCACTCTTTGCTCTATAACGGAAGAGGGTTGACCTAGCCAGCTGCATTTCACAGGTGCTCTTGAAGTCTGGCTTCCTGCTGCCGGAGCCAGTGGAGGCCCTGGCATTAGGGAGCAGAGATAGAGGGAAGGAAAAGGTTAGCTAGTCCATTGGTTTTGTCCTCCACCCCCTCTCCCTTGCCCACCCACCTGCCTCAAGTAGTTTCTCTACCCGAGGGTCCATCTTTTCCATAGCTTCAGCTTTGCCTGGAGAGGCCCAGTCCAGCTCCCGCTGCCAACCAGGGATGCGGACCCTCATCTCTTTGCCTGCCCAGCCTGGTAGGAGCTTCCTGCAGAGGCTGGTTTCTCAGTTACTTCCCTCTTCCTTACTTGGCTCTCAGCTTCTTCATCACATGGGTAACCAGTTCCCTGCATCGAATTAATTCCCTCTGTTTGTGTATATACTTGAAGTGGTTTCTGCTCTTTGGTTAGACACTAGCAAAACACCATGCCAGTCAACGTTACGGTTCACGTCACTCTAACATTATTTCCCTTTTCTCTTTCATTACCCCCAATCCTAGTTCGTGAAGGCTTAACATTTTTATTTGGGAGAGATTGAGAGATCTGTTGTCCTTTCATGACAGAGTTTAAAAGTGAATAGACCAAAAGGAATTTTCACTTCCAACTGGAATGCTTCGCCCTCTGAGGAGGAAATGTTATTTCATGTACAAGCAATTAATGACCACTTGTGCTATTGGAATTACTGTTAATTCTCATTATATGTTTGAAAGTCATCATTACATATTCTGAGAAAAAAGAACAGAAGGCATTTACTTTTTCTAAGTAGTTTCTTTTTGGACCAAACACAAACATTAATATGATAAGAACCTGTAATTGCCATAGCGATCCCCTGTCTGATAACACTCATTGAGGTAACAAAAACACCAGAGATTGTTTTATATTTCAGAATCCAAGTACTGCAGCTATTGATCTGAAATTCTATATTTGAGGTCAATGCAACTGGGTCACCGCAGGTTATTTCGTAGGGATTTAACCCACTGACTGCAAGGACTTAATTCCCTGGAAATGACTTGTGCTGAAAGCAGTATTAGTACTGTAAATGTGAACTCAGGACAAAAACACAGCTATAGAGTTTTATGATCTGTGATGCAATCTTGGGGCTAAAGTCCTGCAGGGGGTCTGGACATTTCCAGTATATCTAAATCCTAGGAAATGTACTAAGCCTACCTCTATTCCTATTTTTTTTTTCGTTCTGGTAACTCTACACATCTAAAGAATAGGGACTAGTAGAGTCTTTTTTGATTTAATGTCTGCACTTTTCCCAAGTCCCTGGGACAGGGAAAGAGAGGAGAAAAACTTGTTGGCATTTTTTACAATTATCTCACTTAATCCTCAAAATAACAAAGCAGAAGATATTAGAGAAGTAGAAAGATCATGTGGAAAATAATTTCTGGTTCATAATGTTACTATGAGAATTAAGTAGGATAACATTTTCCTTACTCTATATTAGGTACTCAATAAATGATTTGAAAGAAAGAAATTCTTCAGAGGAGTAAAGCAAGTCATAAAATATCTCCCAAGCTCACATGGCTCAAAAGATTAGATTTAACATTCAATTCCAGACTCTAAAACATGAATACTTGCCATCATCATATGTTGCCTTTGGGGGACTATTTAGAAGAAATCTCAAAAAAAAAAAAAAAAAAAAAAAAGAAGAAATCTCACTCGAAGGATAACTAACCAGCTATTGACAAATACGTGTGTGTTATGTCTTCCTATATAAGACCTATATGCGCTAGATAGGACCACAACCAATTTTTTTTTCTTTCTTTTTTTAAATCAAGGTTAGAATTAAATTTAAGGATCAGAAGTTTCGATAATGAAGTTTAAGGTTAGAAATAAGGTAGAGCTTTCCAAAGATGGGCAATATTTCAATATTTACTACTCAACGTTAAAGTCACCCGTGGTTTAATGTTGTCCTCTCCAAATGTATTTTGGACCCTTTACTCTATTATTTTTATGACCAATTGCTCACCCATTCCCTTTTGAAATCGATTTAGTTATACCCAATGTTATTTTCCTATTTCACATAAGTAACACCTTCAAGCTTACCTTGGATTAGTCTTCTTTTCTGCAGTTTTTCACTTGTATCAAATTACAACATGCAACAAGCCAGTACTGCTTCCGGGTGCTCAGCCGGGGATTTGTTTCTGCTTTCCGAGTTAGCACCACGTTTTCCAGAGGACGTGTATATTAGTTTCCTATTGCTACCATTACATATTATCTCAAACGAGTGGCCTAAAATAACAGTAATGTATTATCTCATAGGACAGGAGTCTGACACTGGCCTCACTGGGCTAAACGCAAAGTGTCAGCAGGTCCAAGTTCCTTCCTGGAGGCTCTAGGGAAGAATACATTTTCTTGCCTCTTCCAGCATCTAGAAGCTGCCCGCATGCCTTAGCTAGTGGTCCTCGGCCTCCACCTGCCCAGGCAGCAATAACACTAAGTCACATGGCTCTGATCTCTTCCATAGCCACGTCCCCCTCTGCCTCTCTTCTGCCTCCTTCCACTTTTGAGGACCCTCATGATTACTTTGGGCCAACCTGAATAATCCTGTATCATTCCCCCCATCTCAAGGTCCTCATCTTTATCACATCTGCAAGATCTCTTTTGCTATGTGAGGTAACATACGCACAGGCACTGGGAATGAAGGTGTGGACATCTTTGTGGGCCATTTTTGACCTATTACAAACTTTTCCCTCTCATAGCTCACACAGGTAGCAAGAACTCTATTTCCATGCCACAAAAAGCTGTTAGTCTGTCGATTTCCATCTGCCTTCCTTCAAATCCAAATGATCATAGGGGTCGAGATGACAGTGAAACCATAGCCTGATTAGTAGATGAGATGGAAGTAAAGAGAAATTACCTCATGTGTTTACTTACGAGATGTGTTCTTTATCATTTGTGAGGGATAGGCTTAGAGATTTGACTCAAGCCTGGCTCAAAGCTCATTTATTCAAGGACTGTCTGATAATTTCATTTTAGGCACCTTCACCTCAGCTCTTTGCTGCTCTCACTAGAAACTGTGAGTGCGCAGTTGTTGGTTTATTGTATTCTGAGTTTCCAAAGTTGCCTTTGTGTGCAAACATAATTATGTTTCCTTCCACCCCTGAGCAATGCTCTGTATATTTACCATCATGGGATTGCAATGGGTGCTAATTACCGGATCGAAATGACCTTCTGGTTCCTTTGTCATTTTTTCCAGGCTTCTGAAGTAAATATTTTGTATATATATGAATATTATATATTACTTATTTTTAGTAGGTAGTACTTCTATTTATATATTATTATATATATAAAATGCTTATTTCATGTATCATGTTTATTTTATGTAGATTCATACACACAAAATAGGCACCTATGTATGTGACACTTAGAGGTTAGGCAAGCCAGGGATAAAATGAAACAATGATGATGTTCCATATAACTCCTCAATTTAAAAGCACACATGCATTTAAAGGTGATATATTTTTAATGCCCAGTTTTTGCAAACACTGATTAATTAAGCAGTAAAACAAATTGTGAGACATGATATCCATGAGACTCACTGAGCACCATTAAAATACACCAAAGGTAGAGCATACCCCATCAGAGTCCTTAAATACAACTCACAGTCCTGTGTTTCTATCAGTCACATTATCCTCATATAAAAATGATTTAACTTAGAGGCGTTGCCCTATGGCAGAAAAGTATCTATTGCATGTTCTAATGTTTTTTTTCTTCCCCCCTATGGCCATCATGCCATTTTACCTTTAAAGTATGCTTTCAATAAGTAATTGGGGAAAAAAGCCAGTCAAGTATATTTGCAAATATTTTCTTTACTCTTGACTTTATCTTGCCCTTTGGTCAAACTGTTTCTGATGCATCATCAACTCCGTGATGACACTCTTTGGGAGAAAAGAAACAGAGCTTGCAAGGCACTTGACTACAAACAGTTGCTAAACATTGAACGCATGATAGTGACAAATTGCCTTAAAACTGTAGAAAGTAAAAAAGCAGGGTTTATAGGGTCACCCCAAAGAAACCAGAGATGTCAAAATAATGGATTATAAAAATATTCTCGATAGCACCGTTTCAAGGAAATTTGAAATTAAAATAAAGGTAGATTTTACAAGTACTCCCCTTCCACTAACATTTCCACTGTAAGCTAACATTCTCACAGAGTTGGTGGGGGTTTTTGTTGTTGTTGCTCTTTAATCAGTGTGTGTGTGTGTGTGTGTGTGTGTGTGTTCTAGCAAACTAGAAGTTTTATGGCTGATGCCTAGCCTGTCTCTTAACTCATTCTAATTATATTCATAATTAAATTGTAAAAAAAAATAGTTGACTAGAGCCAAATGGCTTGCACAGGTGTTTTTTTGTAGGAATGGTTTAGTGCTACATAATAAACAACTGGACCTCCATCTACTTAATTTGGCTTAATGAAAAGTCTTTTATAAGTAAAACTAGAAGGTGATTCAGAACTCAAATTGGGCCTTGACTCTGAAATTAATTGAGTGGTAAGATATCAGCTCCATTAGAAAATGTGGTGCTTGCTTTTTCGCTTTTCCTTAAAATTTTCCTTTTACTTGCACTCCTTTCTTCCATATCCTTAAGAGGTCACTTTCAAAGCATTAAACTTTTCAAACTGAGCAAGCAGCCAGTCAGCCTTCATGAGTCAGCTTCCTGAGCATCCCTGCTCCAACTGAACAGACATGCTTTTAAAAAATACATAACAAAATGCAGAATTTCTCCTCAATATCTTGGTGAAAAACAGTTACCTTAAGCCATTCCTCTAATGGTAGATTTAAGTGACTGGTTTTCATTGCCTGTTATCAGGTTCACTGCATCATAGATGTTAATGAAATCGAGAGTTTGTGGCCTTTTATTCTACACCGAGGCTCCTGCCTCATTTCACATTCTCATTTAGGTTGATACCACATTGTCATCACCACTGAGGGATCTTCCAAAAACCTGCCTGCACACCCACCACCCACTCTGACTCTGGCCACATCTCCCAAAGGAGAATGGCTCCCTCTAATTTACCAGTAAGTTTTTTTTTTTTTTTCCTCATTCTCACTCAATACATATGATTCTAGTAGTAGGGACTAAGTAAAATGCAAATGGCTTACGATTTCATTTTGAAGAAAAGTCACATTCTTTGCAAGATCTTCAAATTTCTACATGCTCTGGTCACTCACAAGTTCTTGGACTTCTTGATTTGCGCATTTCATTCAAGCCCATTGATGTCTATCGGTTCTTCTTTGAACATCCCCAGTGCATTCAGGATCTTTGCTGAATTCTTCTATCAGTGGCAAGTCCCAGATTTCCATTCTTTTTTAAAGATTTTATTTATTTATTCATGAAAGACACACAGAGAGAGAGAGGCAGAGACACAGGCAGAGGGAGAAGCAGGCTCCATGCAGGGAGCCCGATGTGGGACTCGATCCCGGGTCCCCAGGATCACAGCCTGGGCTGAAGGTGGTGCTAAACCGCTGAGCCACCTGGGCTGCCCCAGATTTCCATTCTTGTGTTAACTTCCCCTTGAGATCTCCTCTATCAACTAAGCTAAAATTTTTACCTACACGACATATCACCACATATTATCACTTCATTAAAATGCTGACCCCACTATTTACTACCTGTAAGACCTTGAACAAGTTCTTAAACCCCCCCCACCTCAATTTCCACATCTATAAAATGGATGTAAAAACAGTATGTCCCTTGTGGGGATTGAGAGAATTAAATGGAATGCTAACAGCAGCAAAGCACGTACTTATACATTTCCTGGCCTGTGGTATACGGTGAATGTTAGCTAGTATTATTAAATTAGAGTACAATCAGACTATACAGAAGACCACACTCTCCAATGACCTTTCTACCCATTCCCACATCTTCCCATGCCTCCGGGAAAGCTGTCTTAAGTGACACATATGACCATCTTGGTTCTGCTTTAATATTTGTTTCCAGAATTCCAAACCGTACCAAACATGTTTAAGATAGTATTACAAGATATCATCTTGGTTCACAATCCAGGGACTTCCACTTTCTGTATCTCAGGACATTTGTTACTGGTTCTGGCAGCCATTCCCAAGTCCAACCCCACTTGATTCATCCAAAATCTGTCACTTTATTATAGGACGTACATCTTAATTGTAACTCAGACGCCAAACTGCTTCTCCAACCTGACACTGCCTTGCTTCTATCAAATATTAGTAAATCTGTGACACTCACAGTGGCACCAGAAGAGACAACTACAAAGTAAAGCCTTCTTCCGGTTGGGAACTTAGCTGCTTCATAGTGTATCCTGTGTTTCGGCCTATGAAAATTATAAACTCATGGGTGGGTGAGAGTTTAGGGTATGGCAGGGAATCTATACACCAGCTTGTGTAAATATTCATAGCATTGTGCATCTTTCTCACATATAAAAACATTTAAAAAGTCATCCACTAAACTCTATTAAATAAGAAGTCATCCCTCCCCATATGCACGTGTGCACACATATATTCATTGCACCAACCTGAAATATCTTATTTTTCTTTTTCAGCTCTCACACTTTGATATTCCAGCTTTTAAAAAGTAGAATTATTATTATTATTACAATTATTTTAAGAGAACTTCCATATTAACCTCCTATGAGCTATTTTCAAAAACTGGGTGGAACGTTTACCTGATAACATACCCGATTTTCTCTTAACTGGCTCACACACACTCACATGCCTTTATGTGCTCAAGCCCCAGTCCTTTTAGTTCTCCACTGCTCTGTCCATGAAATAATCTTTTTCAATTAATTTCTAGGACTATGGTGGGCTCCTTGAGATGTGGCATTTTTTCATTAGGCTCATTCTACACTGTGGTCGAGAGTTAAAACTAATAGCCCTGATGATGGCTGCTGGAGTACTCCAGCCGCCTGGGGGAGTTCTGCTCTTGTTGGAACTGCAGAATCCAGAGTCGTCTCGTGGAGAACTGCCATGTCATTTGGAGAATGGAATTTCCCCCTAACCATTGACTTACGTATTGTCTACCTCCACTTTGGGAACCCGACAAATGGAAAGTGGGTACCTTTTGATGGAAAACAAGTAGCTGTACTGGCTTTAAAAGTAAAAGTAATATGTTTGGAAGGTGAGGACAAAAATAGATTTTTAAAAATCCATGAACTATAAAAAAATTTTATTGGATAATTATGACAGTTTCCTCCTTTTGTTGACTTGTAGTCTTCCATTTAAATGTGCAGTCCCTGTCGCCATTTTATTTCATGCAACATCTTTATTACTGCCTAAAGTTGGAAATTCCAAAAGGTCAAATGCCTAAGGCCCTGAGTCCATGATTATTGTTTAACCAGGCAGCTCTTGGCCCCTTTCTCTTTTCTTCTCACTTGGAGTGGCCAGCCAGTGAAAAGTTGACTCTTTGAGATCTCAAGTCCATTCCTCTGCCAAGTAAGGGATGGGCAGACCTAATTATTGCCATCTGTCCTGCTGATGGAGAGTGGATACAGTCTTACCAACAGCTGAAATCAATGATTTTTGGAGTTCTTCCTCCAAGTCCCTACCTAAGCACAATGGTAAGACTGTTCTTTGACAATTTTTGTGTGTTATTCTCTGAATATCTAATTGGCACCTAAGAAGGAACTATTACCTCATTCAGAATTTTTTTTTTTTTTTGGAAATTTCTATTTCTTTGTGCTCTGTTATAAAAATGTTTTAGGAAAAAAAAAAATGGAATGATCCTGAGCAAATACTAGACACAGAAAGACCTCAGAAGCCCCTGTCTGTTATGTTTGAATTTGTAATGCTCAGTGCTTCTGAGAGCTGGATCCCTGAATGAATATGGAGCAGTATTAGCTGAGCAGAAGATCCAAAGCCCTCCACAAAGGGGAAAAACAGAGCAGTTAGACCATAACTGGGAAACTCACATTGGTCAATGTCAGAATCCAAGCAGCCTCTTTCTCTACTAGTCCCTTAATATCTGAGAAGACCAAAAACATAAACTGCATCCCCTATTCAGTGGTCACCTTCCTTTCTCTATTCTTTCAATAATCCTCAAGAATTAATGTTTCCAGACCCTTCACACTCCTCCAAGCATAGCCCTCTAAAGTTTAGAAATTGTCTTAGAGAGCTTAGGCTGCCATAACAAAATACCATAGACTGAATGACTTAAGCAACAGAAATTTATTTCTCACAGTTATGGAGGCTGGAAGTCTGAGATCAGGGAACCAGCGCTGGGTTCTGGCGAGACCCCTCTTTTTTTTTCTTTTAAGGATTTTATTTTTTTATGAGAGAGAGAATGCATGAACCAGGTGAGGGGCAAAGGGAGAAGCAGACTTCCCAATGAGCAGGGAGCTGGATGCAGGACCCCCAGGATCATGACCTGAACCGAAGACAGACTAAGCCACCCAGACACCCCTGGGGAGAGCCCTCTTTGTGGCTTGCAGAGGGGCTGTCTTCTCGCTGCATGCTCATGTGGTGGAGAGAAAGCAAGCTCCAGTCTCTTCCACTTCTTATAAAGATGCTAATTCCATTGTGGGGTCCCACCCTCATGACCTCTTCTAAACCTAATTGTCTTCCAAAGGCCCTACCTCCAAATCCCATCACCTTGGGAGTTGGGGTCTCAATATATTCATTTCGGGGAGACAAAAACACTGTCCATGACATAAACCAGACTTTAGTGGAGTGTTTTAAATGTATAACTTTATCAGTATAACTTCCCTCCCTTATTCTGGCAATAGCTTTCTATTACTGCAACACAAAATTTAATTAGTTCCTTATTAATGCTATTTAATTATATTATTGAAATCTGAAATTAAATGTAAAGTCCCAGGTGTCACTTGTACCCCTTTCTCTCCCATGTGAAGTTTGTGCATTTTTAAACTTACATGCAGAACTGTGCATACAACCCTGTACCGCCATGCTCTCCTCCTCATGACACCAGTAGGGGAGTTTTGCTGTTTTCCCTTTTGCATATCCACAGAACTTAGCTCACCTGAATCACAGGACAACTGCAACTGGGACTAAAACCCAAGTGTTTAATTACAAATGCTTCCGTCTTATAATTCAGCCTTCCTCTCAGCATTATGACATTTGCAGATCTGAACAATCTCTGCACATCCATGCCCTTGAAGTCTGGAAGGCATTTGGGACAATGGGGCATTTAGAGATAGTTTACAACATTTGGGGAAGAATTTCAAATATTGTGCCAGTAGCAAGAATTCTAGAGAGAGGGCATCCCTAATTTACAAAGTGGAACTCTTTAGATTTTTGAACAATTTTTTAGAATTACTTTGAATCAAAAATATGGCTAACTAACAGAATCATGTTAATACAGAGATAAACCCTTCATTGCTTATTTGAAAAAAGATTGTCCCAACCATACAATTTAAAACAAAAGCGACAAAATTTTGTGTTGCTTTCTGTATCCCCAGCAACATTTCAGGTTATCATTTCTTGTGCCTGGGTCACTGGAAAAAACTTTTAAATATAAAACTAAACACCAAAAAAAAAAAAAAAAAAAAAAAACCAACAACAAATAAATAAATAAATAAAACTAAACACCAGTGCAATTCAAACACACCTAACGGAGAAGAAAATGCGTAAAGTGTGTGTAGAAACAGGGCACTATGTCCTCACTACCTTTGCTAGCAAGTGAAATAAGAAATGACATCATAAGATTTTTCATAACTTTCATCATCGGCATTATGTAATTGAAAAGTAAGACTAGGGACACCTGGGTGGCTCAGGGGTTGGGCGCCTGCCATTGGCTCAGGTCGTGATCCTGGGATCCAGGATCGAGTCTCGCATCGGGCTTCCTGCAAGGAGCCTCCTTCTCCCTCTGCCTGTGTCTCTGCCTTTCTCTCTCTCAGTGTCTCTCTCTCTCTCTCTCTCTCTCTCTCTCATGAATAAACAAATGAATCTTTAAAAAAAAAAAAGAAAAGAAAAGTAGGACTACAGCAAAAACTTTGCTTTACCTCTTATGTCAGGTGCCAGAAATGATTTTCATTTTTGGGTCTACAAACTAAAATCAGTGTTTCAACCCATCATACTCATAGCGGATAAACCCCAATTATAGCTAGGAGTTGATACTGTGTCTACTCACACTCAGTGATATTATTCCTCTTGCTCAAAAATGCTTAACATCTTTGTTGTAATGGAGAAAACATAGAGAAAGGTACACAGATCATGGGAGTGTCCTTCATTGGGAATTTTTTTTGTTTGTTTTATAGAAGTGATTTTCCAGGTTTGTATGTTTGTTAAGTCTTTTCTCTGATGAGTAATTGTAAATTATCTCTGTTGAATTTTTACATATGAAATGGAGTAAAGCAGGGTCACGTCTAGGTATAGAAGAATACAATATCACTTGCCATCCTTTGGTCTGACCGGAGCATCTCTGGGTTAGGAGCTATGTCTTACTCATCTCTGTAGCACCAGCTCCAGGTGAATATAAAAACATAATGTGCCTTGTGGTAGTTGTTTCATATAATTCCACCTTTAAATTTTTGCTCTTTAATGGTAATGAGCAGCAGTAGACTGCTGACATCGGGGTGGGAAGGGGGTTGTTGGTGAGGAGGTGAAGAAGACAGGTGGAAGCTGCTTAATTTAACCCATTTTGCTGGTAGTGAATTTAAGGATTAACTGCTCACAATTCTTCAAATACTCTTATCTGTCTTTTAAGCTCTGTCCTACAACTCCCTTCAGAAGAATATGCCGACTCTAGTCTTTGTATTTTCTATATGTCAAAGTACTATTACTATATAATTTACAGAGAATTCATCTTGGTGGTTAAAAAGTTTATGAGACAAGAAGGGGAAAATTAAATGAGCAGTAAAGTATCTTGATCGGGCTAGTGAACTTTTGCAGTCTTCAAAGGGTTACCTGAACCCTTGCTCAGACAACTTGCCAGACTCAACTGCAGAGCAATGGTGGGGAGAACAGTGAAACTGTACTATAAAAATAAATTACTGTCATGAATATTAAGCAACAAGAATATAATAAACATGACTGTTTGCACGATTCTGATTTATTGGTACTGATATGCGTATAAATTATGACACTAAGTGTTTATTCTAGTTGTTTTAGAATATGGGCCAAACAAAGCTGGGTGGACACTTCCCGCAGACCTTTCCATCTGCCACCAAATTCCTAATTCTCTGCTCCTGTTGCTGTGTTTCTTATGTCGGTGGCACCAGGACCGTGTGTGAGCAGCCATTCCCTTTAGTTTACTTTGCAGCATGAAGTAGATTGCCTTTCCAGGATCTGGGGTTACAACCACCATCATGAAGTTTCCATTCTCTCCCAGTGGAGCAGCTCCAGCTGCAATGCGTCCTGAAGGCCATTCCTACTTGCTCTGTTAAACAGTGCTCACTTTTGACACGAGAGGGTTCATTACTATATTTATAAACCTTTTGGCCCCAGATTTGGGATTTCCCAATGCTGAGGAGCACTGTATCTTGCATACTTGCTTAGCAGTGGGTGTTCTGGATCACTAGTGCTGACATATTAAAGACAGAGAGTGATGGAGAGAGAGAGAGAGAGAGAGAGACTCTCCAGATACTCTCTGTGTAAAAATCTGCGTATCCGTGTAAAATCTGGACGTACCTCACCTGCCAAAAGATAACAACTACACAAGTAGCGCAATGTTGGTCTTGCTGATATTCACAAGTAGAAGTTATTAAGATTTGCCATCAGTTTTAATTGACACTATTTGGAACCAGATATTTACTAAACAGATGGCCAGGATAAGGTATCGCACAAGAAAACAGCATTCTCCTGCCTCAGGTTTTTAGCTTTTATGTTACATCTCATCTAAGTTTACTTCAAAAGATTAATTAGTTTAGAGTCTTCTTTTCTCTAACGTCGGTGACAAGCTACAAGGATGATGGGCAAAAATGTAATGACCTTAGCAAGAGCTGCAGTGTCCATGCAGTGAAGTGTGCCGTGGGTGTACCCTGATGATACCTATATAGAACTGTTGATATAGGGGCACCTGGGTGGCTCAGTCAGATAAGCGTCTGCCTTTGGCTTGGGTCATGATCCCAGGGTCCTGAGACTGAGCCCCATGTCAGGCTCCCTGCTCCACAGGGAGCCTGCTTCTCCCTCTCCTGCTCCCCTTGCCTGTGCTCTCTCTCTCTCTCTCTCTCTCTCTCTCTCTCTGTCAAATTAAAAAAAAAAACTGATGGTATAAAAACAGCTGGCTATAGAGGAAATGCCTTGCTAAAGGTCATGATGAGGCAAGAATTGTTGGCTACTTAGAACTGGAACTCCCACAACATTCTTGGAGAAGATTTTAGCTTGTGTCAAAAGGCTTGAAAACATGTGCACCTTTGCATTGGCTATTGCACATCTAGAAATTTACCTTGAGGTATTTTCACAGAAATGTATAAGCATGTGTACCAACTGGCTTTCCAAAATCATATTTATAATGATGAGAAGTGTAAAATTAACATATGTCCAAACTTAGGGAAGGTTAAATTATAGCACATTTATATAATGAAATATTATACAGTTGTAAATTGTGTTGCAGAAAACATCGCTTCTCCGAGTCAAATGCCAATAAATATTAAAATAGAACATAAGTGTGTATGGTATGGACCTATCTTTATATATGTATGTAAATACTTATAAAGTAGACAAAAGACTAAAAGTCTTTCAAAATATTAACAGACATTATCTCCGAATGCTTATACAGCCATTGAGTTGTGTGCTCTCTTGCTCTACTCTTCAAGTTTCTAAACTAAGCATAAGTACTTTTGTAATGGTGAAAAAAAAAAAAGAAAAGAAAGAAGAGAGAGAGAGAGAGAGAGAAACAGAATAAAACTAAAATGTAGGAAGAAGGTGAGCTGACCTTGTTGTAAGAGGTCTGAGAATCAGTTACTCAGTTACTTAATCCTAAACGTGGTTTCCACCCAAATCACCTTTATGGAAACAGATTCCTAGACCTACTCACAGACTTGGATTCACTGTGCCTGGGACAGAGTTCAGAATTTTTTTTTAGGGAAATACAATCCTCTGGTAATTCTGATGTGTGGACAGACTTGGGAACCACCGATTTCAGTCCTTTCTCCTCCATAAAGCCAACTAGGAGGAGAGCAGGCACTTCCTTCTCTTAGCATGCTGACATTACAGCATCTTTCTCGAAGCCAAGATGTATGTTCCTTGCAGGGGACCCTAAAGAGGTAAATTCTCTGAACTGGAGAGGAATATGCAAGCACGTGTGATCTAGTGGCACAGTGAGTGATGAAGACAACCACTTCCCTACAGAAGGGAGATAAAAGGGCCGTGGTTGGAATGGTTCACCAGAGAGTCATTCAGTGTATGTGGAGTTTGAAGGGCCAGCCAGGGAAAGAACATTAGCAACAGCTCTAGCCCTTAGATGAGGATGCTGTTTGGGGCCAAATGGAGAAACTGAGTAGAATACAGAAACAGCAGAAGATAAGGGGAGGACACAGAGTAAGCCAGCATCGTAAATCCCATGAAGGCTGCGGCTGGCAGCTATCCTACCTTATCCTGCATCCTCCTGTCCAACACAGTACCTTCCTCGGAAACACCACCAAGTAAATATTTGGCCAATAAATCAACTAACTAATTGTAGAGAATTCAATACTACAGAAGGATTTAAAATGTAATCTACAGCAATGAAAAACCATTTAAATATTTTTGAGGAAAGTGGGACGCCTGGGTGGCTCAGTGGTTGACCGTCTGCCTTTGGCTCAGGGCATGATCCCAGGATCCGGGATCGAGTCCCGCATTGGGCTCCTTGCCGGGAGCCTGCTTCTTCCTCTGCCTCTCTCTCTCTCTCTCTCTCTCTCTGTGTCTTTCATGAAAAAATAAAATCTTAAAAAAAATTTTTTTTGAGGAAAGTAGTGAAAAGCAGAAAATTATGTTTTTAAGAAATTTTTAGAGGGGTGATAATTGGCAGGGTGTGTTGAAGAGAAGAGATGGGAGGCAGAAAATTGTTGTGTTTTCCTGGTATTACACTCAGCTACCAATCAAGTGTGACCTTAGGCAAGTGTCCCATCCACTTGGGGACCCATTTTCTTCTTTCTGTAAAGTGATTAAATGATACTATATCAAAATTCTGAAATTGACATGCATGGATATGCAAGAGACTTAAGATCCATCGTCCAAAGTGTTGGCCAAATTTGGGTGTATTTTTACCTGTGTGTTCTCTGGAGCAAAATTCTCAGGAGATTTTCAGAGAAAAACAAAAAAACAAAAACAAACAAACAAAAAACACCCTAAGAAGTTATAGAATAAATGCTACTCAAAGTATCGTCTACAGACCAGTAGCATCAGACTGACTTGGACTCCTACTAAACATAGAGATTCTGAGGCCCTGTTCTAGACTTTCTGAAAAATAGTCTCTAGGGATGGAGTCTGGGAATCTGTTTTTATAAGCACTACAGTTTATGTGTATGCATGCAAAAGTGTAAGAAACACCGGGTAGCTAGATGCTGCTTACCAGCTTAAAAATTTCTATTTTGTAAAAAAAAAAAAAAAAAAAAAAAAAAAAAAAAAAAAAGGAAAAGGAAAAGAAGGCACATATGAGGAAAAATTACCAAAAACAAATAAATGAAAGTTGCAAAGATTTAATGACACCTTGGATATTCAGTCATTGTCAGGTTTTCAACCTTGACAACCAAGGGAAACAGAGAAGCTATGATGATGAGTTGTTTTGTATACAGTAGAAGGTGGGACCAAACAGCAAGACAGTTCACACCTTTGTGCTTAGAGAAATTCTTCCAGTCACTCAGCTGAATATGGCTACTGAAATACTGAATAGCTGATCAGAAGTCGAGAGTGATCAGAATGAAAATTTTGGCAAAATTGAAGATACCATGAGATAATATTGATTGTGTGTCCATGTAGGAAAAAAAAAGGAGAGCCTAAAAATGGGATTCCTGCGGGTAAAAAGAGTACTAAGATTTGATGCATATATGTAACACAAAATTCCTATTCATGGATGAGATTGTTTTAAATTTTCAACAGAGCATCGAGAAATGACCACAAAAAGCAAAATTGAACTTTGGCTAAATTTGACATAAGCTTTCTAGTTCTAAAAGCCAAAAGGTATCTTTAAAGTAAATGAAACCAACTCTTGATTCAAGAAAGAGAAAAGATATGCAGATTGAAAAGAACTTGTAACTCTGAGTCTACACTATCATTAAGTGTACTTAGATTTGTACCATATAATTATTATGATTGTAGCAATTAATCAATCAACTGATTAACATGTAGGGTCAGCAGGATCCAGTGATCTTATCTTGAAGCTTGAATTAATTAATTATACTTCCTTCAACATTATTATTTTCTATTTGTGTACCCGGTTTGTGCAAGTTGCTCCTATTGACAAAATGTGGTTTAGTCTCTCTACTTATCACAGCAGGTACGGGCACTCACTGAGGTACTTTTGATGATATAAAGTCAGAATTATAGGGAAATTGAAATATTTTCAGTACTTCCTCAAGTAATTGCTTTGTTATTTTTATCATCAAATGTTCCATATAAATTGTACAAATTAATAAGATTATTTCTAATGATTTTTAATATAAGACCAAAGGGCTTTTGTCTGTCAGAATAAGTCAAATTCAACTACACTATTGTATATTGTATAATGATTCTATTATTGAGACAATTCAGTTTATATTGCAAGAAATACCCAAACCCTCACCTTGCAAACATGGCTTTTAAAAAAAATATTTTAGACGTGTTTTCAAATATATTATCTCTTCTGCTAATGCTTTGTGAAATGTTTAAAGCTGTACTATTCCCATTTGTTGCATCGGTACATGAGCTAAAACATATTTGAAGGGATTTTTCCGGATTGCTAAGAAAAGTACTGGAATAGAATGACTTTTTCACCAAACAGGTATGGAAATGGCCTCTTGAGCAGGCACTGAAGTTAGGGACCTGGAGGCCGAACAGGCCATGGTGCCACTTCCATGCAAGTCACCACCCAGTAGGTGAAATAGGCACGTGGCGTGATACCTACAAGTGCATGACAAAGATGCAAAAGCCCATGCGAGTGTGAAGGTTCGTGGGGGACTCACTCTTGACGGAGTAGCTCCCTATAAAAGGAGGTAGAATGCTAAAGAAATAAATATTTTGTGATATGAGACCTGTTGCATATGTTCAAGCTAGCTTTTTTTTTTTTTTTTTCTTTTTTACTAGAAGCCACTTATTAGCAGGGCCCGTCTCGGTTGGAGGCCCTGCCTTTTTGCTTACAGACTGTCTGACGCCTTTATAAAGTGGGCCACTGCATTGTTGATTACTGCTCACCAGGGTGGTCCTGAGCCGCTGTTTTCTGCCCAGTGAGACAGCATCTTCTGAAGTTCTGCTCTCATATGTCCTTAGAGAATGGTTTGTGTTTCCTAGGAAGCTTAAGTCTGGATGATTTACATGTAACATTTTAAACTCCTGTTGTGTAATGCCTGGACGGAGATTTATATGCGCAGAAAAGAGGTTTTTTTTTCAGGTCTGTGTATAGCATTAAGTTATGTATCATATCGTCTGCCGTTACTTATCCACATGGCTGGAGAAGGGGTGTCCGTGTGATGCACAGTAACGAGGATCTGAAAATCCTACATTCTGCTGGAGCATAACACCAGGCACAAAGATCCTCTGGCTACTTACTACATTCTCAGAACCAAATGATTAAGTGTTTGTCAACCCAAATTAGATGTGTTTAATTTTGACTTGCAAAGAAAAAAAGGAGAGAGGCAATTGGGATAAGAGGCAAAATGGTCAGTTTCCTTCTGCCCAATTTGAGTTCGTTTTCTCCCATTTACTCCTGCTTTTTTCCAAGTGAAACAGCACACTTCCTGGTTGTGAGAGTTTGTCAGATGATCACACAAGAAAATCCCGAAAACAATTTCAATCTGCTGGTGAAAAATGAATGTTCATACTTACTCCTGTAAGTATCATAAGAAAAAGGACTCCCAAAACTCCATAGAAATGTGACTATCAAGCTCACCGACTCGCATCAGAAGTCTCTGAGTATGATATTGCGAATATACTACACGTGGTGGGTGTGTGGGTGTGGGTATGAGTGTGTGTGAGATGTATCGTTGCTGTAGTGTAAAAGAGTTGAATTGGCTTCCACTTGACTAAATGAGAGCTCTTAGTTCCTATTTTGAAAGCAATCAATTGAGGATGGTTAATTAGGATATCACCAAGTAGTTACGAAAAAAAATGTGAAGCACTTATTAGAAAAGTATATTTTGAATCTGCTCATATTAGAGTGCTGATCGAACGATTATGGAAAGAATTCACCAAAACTGTGGTTGTTAGGTGCTCTCTGAACAAACACATTTTTCGTCAATTACAACAAATTATTATAGTTATTTTATGTGGTGCTGCAGTGCTGCCTTTATGGGAATCATTGGGTTATAAACAAAGAATACATTCCAGTGCTCTAAGTAATCATTGTAAGAGGATGAGCCAAAAAGATCTCATTTGGGGGAAAAAAAATTGTCTTTAATTCTGCTCTTACTCTGTCCATCAGAGCTCTTTTAACTCAATTTAAAAATATACAGCATTTTTATGTAATGTTTAATTACAGTAGAAATTCAAAATAACTAGCAATATGAAGTAGCCATCTCAGATTTTTATTGAACCATTTTATTCAAGGTATGCCTTTCACTTGAGTGTCTCAGTGTCCCAAATAAATTAACTTTTCTCATTAATATGGAAAATGAGAATGGATTCCATATTTTCACACATGCCCTTTTCATTATATTCTGATGGTGTATAACACTCTTTTCAAAATAGTTCCAGAAATCTAGCAGCCCAAGAGGGCTGAGTATTAATCCTCAGAATATCAATCCACTCAGAGGATTGATACTCTACCAACCCAGATCATTCTCCACATATACTAATAAGCTCAGTGGGAGTCTTCTTAACCTTGGGCAAGGTTGAACATTTACATGCTTTCAGGCTTACAAACAAAATACAAAGGCAAAATCCACATTCTGCCCTGATGTTTGGATGACTTCTTGTTACTCCGTTTCTGTGTTGGAGCTACAGCTCCCTTTCATGCGTTGATTTGAGTTATTTGTGAGCAGAATATCCTAGTGTGTGCTTAAATGCAGGGAAATACAGATGTTAAAGTCTCACATTATTTCCCTAATTGTCCAAGTACAGTATTGCGCAAGTTCTAAATATTAGTAGCCCGGTGAGGGGAACTCAGACCTTAACATATTTTTATCTGCCTGCAAAAGACTAACCTTTTAAAGAAAAATTTGCTGGATGTTTTTATGTCAAGGACAAGAACCATTTGTTCTTCTTCTCATATTTGAACCTAAGAGAATAGGGCTGGATTTGCTCAGATCCACATGGTGATGTGGGGATGAGGAGTCTTTGCTTGTTTAAATCAACCAAGTCCTTGGGATGTTTGTTTGTCTCCCCGCCCCCCTTACTATAAAAATACCTCAAATTCCCTTCAAATAAGTGAGAATCTAGGTAAGAATCTAGATCGTCAAAAATAATAGCTTTGGGGTGGCTGGGTGGCTCAGTCAGTTAAGCGTCTGCCGTTGGCTCAGCTCATGATCCCTGGGTCCTAGGATCCAGTCCTGCATTGGACCCCCTGCTCAGCGGGGAGTCTGCTTCTCCCTCTGCCCCTCTTCCTGGCTTGTGCTCATTCTCTCTCTCTTTCTCTCTCTCTCTCTCTGTCTCATACACACACACACACAAATAAATAAATTAAATATATTTTTTTTAAATGATAGCTTTAAGTTTTCAAATGAAAACAATCGCCTTCTATTCAAGGTTATAGCAGACCTTCCCATCATGGGCTGTACTCAAATACATTTTCTGTGATATCCACCCAATATGGCCATCCAAAGAAAAACCCTTGCTTGTAAAGATGTGTTGTTAGCATTTCATCTTTATTTCTGATTTTTAATTTTTATTCTTTTTTGCCATCATGGGGGGGAATAGTAGGGCAGTCTTTGTAATTCAGTTAGGTAACATAGGGTCATGTCTGTATGAACATAATGAGGCATATGAGGGACACTGACCCAGTGAGCTGCAATACCAAGCCTGCAGTGAAAATCACACATTTAGTCCCGTACCAAGTGACTTAGAAGCAAGTCAAGGGATTTCTCTGACCTTTCTTTATAACCTCTAGCGAGCATACTGTGTTTTGGTGTAATCAAGGTAAGAAAGTGCAAAGTGTTTCCTAACAATTGCTGTCATTTCTTTTTCAAATATTGCATAAAAGCAAAACATTTCTTGAGCAACAGCTTAATTTTCTTATATTATTCATTCATTCATTCATTCATTCATTCGTCCACCCTTCCTCTTCATCGTCATCATCATCACCATCACCCGTGTAACCAGTTAAATAACCAGCAATGTGGTTCTGGGCTCTAACTGGTATTTGTTGAAGAAGCAAGCAGCTAAAATTCAGATATCTTGTTCATTTCAAAACAGTTGTCAAATTCTCCTTTGGACTGGAAAAGAAAACTTTGAAGAAATTGACATCTCAGTCACTGGTTAGGAAGTAAATACGGAAGTGCAAAATGGCATTTTTAAACAAAACTGCTTTCCTGACCATGACTGAATTTTCACATTGTCAGCACTTCCATTATAAACATTTTTTTTTAGTCGAGAGTTTATAACGCAAATGTAAAGATTTGCTATGGGCTAAATCTCAACCCAAGAGCAAATGTTTATACCAATTTTGAAAACAATCAGCTTGCCCATTTGTAGTTATGCATGTGTTCATCATCTGTTATTGCTTGTCCAATGCTCTCCAACTTCTGGGAGAAAAAGCAGACATCTGGAGAGAAGAAACAATGTTTGCTCTCCGGCAGATGTAGTCTGTTTTCCACAGTCATTGAATAAGGAAGGTATCGAATAAACATGTGCCCTTTAATGCAAGGAAATGAAAATGACAAAATTCTGCATGCATACCAATATTGTTGAAATACAAAATTGGGCAGTCTAAGAATTGGTCACTTTGGGACACTAGAACTCAGGCTTGTACCCATTTTACAGATAGAAGGAGCTAGGAAATCACCATGAATCATTGCAGTGAAATGCCCGCTCCTGTAAAGTGCATCATACTTCAGGGAGAGCCACAATAAATCAAGGATAATCACGTCAGTCAAAACTACTTTTTTTTTTTAACTAAGAATAATAAATGTTTTCCAAAATTATAAATCACTGCTTAATTCCCAATTTCACATTGTCTGGGTTTTTTTTCCCCTCTTTTAAATTCATTCAGGACCCTAAATATGCAATTAGTACCTTGTGGGGAGGAAAAAAAAAAGATCAGAAACTAATTTATATCTGGAGCAACCCTGAAAATGTTCCCTAATTGTGGGTCCTGATGGGCTGGAGAATCAAGGATGTTTCTACACAGACTTTTTTTTTTTCAAAATAATATGGTAACATTTCAGTGAGCCCTTTTGGTCACCTCTTTTGGATGGCACCATGGATAACAGAGGGCAAGTATTGTTTACCAAGAACAGAGCAGGTTCCTAAGTGATTTAAGTTCTCCTACTTTAGGCTCAAATTAACTTCAGCACATCAAACAAGTCATTTGTCCTCTCAGATTTCATATTTGAGGTTACTGAACAAAGTAGTCTCTAACCATGTCTTCCTGTTCTGAAGTTCTATGGTTTCGTGGTGCTATCCCTTACAGTACTTTCCTCAGATGTTTGGAATTCCTTAGTGAATTAAGTCAAGGTTTTTGTCTTCCTTTCCCGTAGTCTTGTATACTCTAGTTAATAAGCATTGTCCAGCTCAAGAGCCTAGTCAAATGAAGGAAACAGAAAAGCACCTTTGCCTTGTTTCAAGGAAGATAAAATTAAAGATCTTTTTACGTAGCAAATCCTGATCGGCAATACAATTCGTTGGGTGTTGATGAGGATTTCTATAATACTGGCGACAAAATTAAATTCTTGCGTTAACTTGTCATTTCTATAGGCTAGTAGTCAATGTACCTCTCTGTAATGTAAGTTTTGAAATCTAATTAGTTATTATTCTATTACCAAAACCCTTAAAATATTATCCTCAAAATTAACTCCAGAGTATGATTACACAGCACTCATCTCATGGCTCATTTTCACTTAAATCAGCACATTCCCATATGTTGTCCATTTTTGCGAGGCTAGAGATACTTTTCCATGGTGGCCTGGAAGAGTCTTGGAGGAAAACCCTATGTCTCAATGCTCTAAGTAGATTTTTAATACAAAACTGTCAATTGCTAATGCCTTGTCATCAACAGAAAAAGTCAAATGCAATGGATTCACTACAATATATAGATTTCCCGGTTTTACCCAGAGGAAGACAAGGTACATTTAAGTTTGGTTGCTATTGTTGTATGTTTCTGATTAAAGCTATAGTAGCTAAAAGCAAAAGTGCTCAGTATTAGAGCAATTCATATGGATTTTTTTCAGCTGTATTAAAGTATTAAAGTACAAATTTAGTATACAGTTTGATGTTTGACAAAATTTGACATATGTATACAGTGTAAAATCATCACCATAATCAAACTCATGAGCTCATCTTTCACCATAAAAAGTTTCCCCACACCCTTTTAGAATTCCCTGTCTCTACCCATGGTGCCCATCCCACATAACAAACGATTTGCTTTCCGATATTATAATTTGCATTTTCTGAAGCACTATATAAGTAGAATTATACAATAGGTGCTCTTTCTCCGGTTCCCTTGTTTTTTTTTTAAAAAGTCTTTTTTTTTTTTTTAAACACAACATTTTTATTTATTTATTCGAGACACACAGAGAGAGAGAGAGGCAGAGACACAGGCAGAGGGAGAAGGAGGCTCCATGCAGGGAGCCCAACGTAGGACTTGATCCCGGGTCTCCAGGGTCACAACCTGGGCCAAAGGCAGTGCTAAACTGCTGAGCCACCCAGCTGCCCTCTCTGGTTCATTTCATTCCAACAATAACTTGACAATTTATTGAGGTTGTATATATTGAGAGTTTATTCTTTCTTATTACAGTATCTACTGTATGACTATATCACCATTTACCATCAATTTACTGTTGGTAGACATTTGGATTGTCCAGTTTTTGGTTATTAAAGATAAAATTGCTATGAACATCTATATATTAGTCTTTGTATAGATATATGGTTTCATTTCTCTTGTGTAAATATCTAGGACTAGACTGGCTAGTTCAGTTGGTGGATGCATATCTTTTTTTTCTAAGGTTTTATTTTTAAGTAATCTCTATAACCAACATGGGGCTTGAACCCACAACCCCAAGTTCAAGAGTTGCATGCTCTACTGACTGAACCAGCCAGGTACCCCTGGATATGTATCTTTTTAACTTTATTTTTAACTGCCAAACTGTATTTCAGAGTAACTATACCATTTTTCATTCTCACCAGCAGTATAGGAGAGTTGCAATTTCTCCACATCCTTACAAACACTCGAGGAGGCCATTCTTTTTAATTTTGGCCATTCTAATAGGTCTCTAGAAGTATCTCCCTGTGGTTTTTATTTTCATTTCCCTTTATTGCATGCCAATAATGTTGGGCATCTTTTTATGTGCTTACTGGCCATCATTATGTCTTCTTTGGTTAGGTGTATGTTCAAATTTTTTCTCATTTTTATTGGGTTGTTTGTTTTATGATAAGAGTTCAAGGCTTGTTTATGTATTCTAGATATGAGCTTTATATCAGATATATGCTTTGGAAATATTTTCTCCTAGTTTGTGTCTTCTCAGTTCATTCTTTTGGCAGTGAATATCAAAAAAAGAGAAGTTCTTAATGTTGATGAAATTCAATCTATATTTTTTTTATTTGTGGATGTTTTTGATGTGATATCTAAGAAATCTTTGCCTTATCTCATGTCACAAAGATTTTCTTCTATGTTATCTTTCAGAAATGTTATGGTTTTAGATTTTTGCATTAGATTGATGATCCATTTTGAATTCACTTTTGTGTAAAGTTGAGAGGTATGAATCTAAATCCATTCCTTTTTGCATCAGATATCCAATTTTTCCAGGAATCTTTGTTGAAAACTATCTTTTTTCACTCAGTTGCTTTTTCACCTTTGTCAATAATCTGTTGTTCATATAATGGTAGATTTATTTTGGGACTATTCACTTTGATTCATTGATCTACTTATCTAACTCAGTGACAGGACCACACTTTATTATTGTAAATTTATAATAAATCTTAAAATCAGGTAATATTGGGATGCCTGGGTGGCTGAGCGTCTGCCTTTGGCTCAGGTCATGATCCGGGAGTCCTGGGATCAAGTCCTGCATTGGGCTCCCCCCAGGAAGCCTGCCTATCCCTCTGCCTATGTCTCTGCCTCTCTTTCTGTATTTCTCATGAATAAATAAATATATATATTTTTTAAAGGATCAGGTAATGTTAGTTTTCCAACTTTGTTCTTTTCAAATTTGTTTTTGCTATTCTAATTTAGGAGCCAGCATATTGCTTTGTTTTGTTTTGTTTTTCTCTAAAGGGACAGAGAGTAACAGTTTAAGGTTTACAGGCCATAGTTAAGTGTTCAACTCTGACATTGCAATGAAAAAATAGTCATGGGTAATATTTAAACAAAGGACATTGCTCTGTTTCAATAAAACCTTATTTACCAAAGCAGGCAACAGGCTGGAAGTATACTGCAGGTCATAGTTTCCTGACCCTTGTAGGTTCTTTGCATTTCCACATGAATTTAGAATCAACTTGTCAATTTATTAAAAGGTCTGCTGAGATTTTGATTGGCTTTGAATTGAACCTATAGAATAATTTGGGAAGAACTGACATTTTAACAATCTGGAGTCTTCTAATCAACGAAAAGATTGTATCTCATCATTTATTTAAATCTTCTTTAATTTCTCTCAGCAATGTTTTACAATTTTCATTATACATATTTTATACATCTCTTGTCAGATTTATCATTGAGAATTTAATACTTTTCATTGTTATTATAAATAGTATTTCTTGTTATTATAAATAATATTTCTTATTTCAATTTCTGATTGTTTATTGCTTCTGTATAGAAATACAATTGGTATTGTGTTTTGTTTATATTCTGGAACATTGTAATACCAAATTGTTGGTTCTGATGGTTTTTTGGCACATCATTGGATTTTCTACATGTATGATTATGTCATCTTTGAACTAAAACAATATTACTTTTCTATTTCTTACTGGTTGCATTTTCTTTCTTTTTCTTGCTTCGTTGCATTGACTAAAACCTCCAGCACAATGTTAAATAGAAATAATGAGTGTGGACAACTTTGTCTTTTTGCTTTCTTTAGATAGAAATCATTACTCCTTCACCATTGTGATTCCAACTATAGGTTTTTCCTTCTCTTCCATCCATAGTTGCTGAGAGTTTTTGTTAAAGTAGATGTTGAATTTTGCCAGAAGATTTTCTGAACCTATTGAGATGATCATACATTTTTTTTTCTTTTTTACTTTGCTAATACAATTATTTACATTGATAGATTCTTTTCAAAAGCTAAACCAAACTTGCATTTCTGGACCAAATCCCACTTGTTCACAATCTATTATCTTTTTCTGTATTATTGTGTTTCATTTCCTAAGCTTATGTTTAAATTTTTGCATCTATATTCATGAAGGATATCATTCTTTAAGTTTTTTCCCCTTATGATATATTCGTATGGTTTTGTTGTTCACTATTGGGATAATTCTGGCCCTAGTATAATGAATTGAGACATGCTCTTTATCTTCAATATTGTGAGAAGGTTTTGACCGAATATTCAACTTCTTTGCTAGATACAGAACCATTCAGGTTACCTATTTTTTCTTCAGTTAGTGTTGGTAGATTTTGTCTTTTAAAGAATTTCTCTATTTCCTCTGATTTGTTGAGTACATTGGAATACATTTTTCCATAATGTTTTCTTATTGTTCTTTTAGTGTCTGTAGAATCGATAGTGATGTCACTTCTCTCATTCCCGATTGTAGTAATTAGTGTCTTCTATGATTTTTTCAAGATCAAGACAAAGGAAGGATGCATCAAAGGGAATACAAATATTTAGGAAACTGATTAGAATTCGAGAAATGTGAAATAAAAGAGAAAAGAAATAAGACATCCTCAGGTAGTAATCATTGTGCCCTCAGACTGGGTTAGCATCCTCCAATCCTAATCCTTTCCCTCATTTATAATACTTATATTAATTTTCTGTATATAATTTGGGAAAAGTAGTTATTTAACACCTATTTTATTTACTTCCATAGCACTAGAAGAGAGTAGAGTACCTAGCACATAGTAGATGCTCAAAAGTTGTTTCCCGAATGTGTTATGAATGAATTAAAAGAGTTACTTACCATGTTTAGAAAGTTCTTCTATGATTCACTATGGAATCTGACTTTTATCCTTAGGATAGTCACTCCAAATTCACTGATGACTTTAAACAAGTGAAAGACATATTGAAATTTGCAGTGTGACATGTATATTTAGGCCATGGAAGGTCGTAGACAAAGGAATACTGGGGATGGGAGGTAGTTAATAAGGAGCCATTGGTTACTTAAGGAATATTTGTAGAAAAGAACTTATAGAATTTATTTGAATACATACCACAGAGAATGAGAGGAAATTAGATGTAGAGAATGAGAGAAAAAAGGAAGTAGAACATATTCTCAGTAATTCAGGTAATTTGTTAGATATGTGCCATTAAGTAAATTGAGAAATAATAGAGTAAGAGAAACCTTTACACATTTCAAACAGACAGGTGCCCAGGTGTTACCTATATATGTCACCACCTTGATTCTTTTTCCTTGAAATTATTCTCAAAGAAGTTGCCATCGCTTACTTTTTAAAGTATAAGTATTTTGATATTATGCAATGATGCTCTCAATTCATTAACTAACTGTAAGGACAAAAGCATGGTCAAAATTTAGAACAAGGATTCTGAAAAATCTGTAGTTAAGGTAGTAATTTCTGTAGGGCCACATTTTAAGGAAAAAGTATGATGTTATGGAAAGAGGATGGGCCTTGTAATCAGGCCAACTTGGATTCAAATGTGGGCCTTGCCACACACTGTGAGACATTGTGTGGCAAGTAACCAATGCTCAGTGTATCAATGTCCTCATCTTTAAAATGGGCATGTTACTCCAGACGATAGGGTTTTTGTAAGTGTTCTTATAAGCATGGATAACATCAGCTGTGTACTTTCTGTCATGAAGATTGGCATTGTGAAGTGTCAATTTCCCTTTCTCCCCCCTAGTAAAGAGTTGATTTTAGGATCAAGGGTTTTAGCTTTTATATACTACTGCCCAACTGTGCTACGTCACTGCCTGGTGGTATGAAAGACTTTCCAAATCGTTAAAAAAATCATAACTTACCACCCCACTTGGAAGAAGTAAGTATATAGACTGAAAATATGAATCCGTTTCATCCTACTTATATAAATCAGCAGTTTCATTGTCTTTCCCTGTAGTCATTCTCATTGAGGAAGCCCAGCTTGACAGGTGAAGCAGGAAAAAGTTTGAGAAGAAAGACAAAGCAGCTCAGCATTCAGTATGGCTACTTTCTGGATTTATTTTAACAACTGGAGAATATCATTTGGTTTTCTTCTTGGACCAGAGACCATTAACTTTTATGCAATGTGTGGTTTTACACTCACTGCGGGTCTGGTTTAAGCGTGTTCTAATTCTGAACTGATTAAGTGCAGCTTGATTTCTGGATGGCAGTTGTTTATAAGTTATAATAGTTTTCTTAGTTATTGTGTTGGAATCCATAATGATGCTTACCTTGCATATAAAACGATGTCTTTGTCTGCAGAAGTCATCTTTGACCACAATACCCACAGGTCTAGGCTAAAAAGACACCACAAATGGCTGAAAGTGTCAACATAAATAACTATCAATAAAGATTATGGAATATAGCAAAAGCATTTGGCTTTTATCTCGCTAACCTATCAGAGCTAACTGTATGGCTATTATTGTCACAAGGGATGCTCCCAGTTTAGCTACATAGAGTACTTATAAAGTGCCCATCACCATGGTATCTAAACACTTGGGCAATCTAATTAGGCTAGTCCAATTACTTGTGTAGAAGTAGAAAAGGTGCACTTCCTTATATTCCACTCCACTGGAACCAATTTGATTGTGTTTTTAAAAGCAAGAAAAGCCTTCTGTGAGAATAGCTTTCTAGGC
This sequence comes from Canis lupus familiaris, assembly GCF_011100685.1. NCBI lineage: Eukaryota > Metazoa > Chordata > Mammalia > Carnivora > Canidae > Canis > Canis lupus. The sequence continues at coordinate 47,362,695 of NC_049240.1, forward strand.
CTCTTGTTCCAAGATTAAAAGCCTGTCTGGGTAAAGAAATGACTGTTTCCTATTCCTGAAGGTGATAATGTTCGGAATCAAGCTACTCTCTTGTGGTAGAAAACACCACAGCCCAGAGATCTTGATTGAGAACATTCTACTCCCTTTTCTGTTGAACTTCACTCTGGGGGCAGGTAACTGAAAAGTACTTTCTAAAAGCAGTTCACCTGAAGGTGAATTATATCCAAAGACCTCCTTGGTGAGAAAGCAGTGTTCTCGCCTGGCCTATGGAGTCAGAGTCCTTCTCCTCCTCTCTAGGAGATTTAAATGGGTCAGACCTGAGTTTAACCTTGATAACTAAAGCCTCCCCTAGATTTTTATTTCTAACAGACAAGAACTTAGGGCATATTTTCTGGTGTGTGTATATCTGTGTGTGTGTGTGTGAGGAGTGGGTATTAGCTATGCGTACAGTCACTAATAGGTATTTTTAGAATTTAAAGTTGATCAAAATATGTTAAAAGCTGTTTCTGTGCCCTGAATTAAACTGAGAATACCATGTTTATGTAGAAAAATAGTATATTGCTAATACATACCTGTGGATAAAGAATAGTTATCCTTTTGTTCTGCCAAGACTTTTCTCTGAAATATATCACTAATTCAGGCTGATGGGAATCTAACTTATATGATGTTTTATTTTATTATATTTCTCATAATGAGGTAGCAATCAAGTCAACATGGTCTGTAATGTTTCAAAATATAATTTAAATTTTCCTAGAACTAACATTTACCTTGAAAATGGGTAGACTATTATTTTGCTCTTTGGTCAACCCATCTATATTGTGCACATTATATTGCTTGTTGTTCAGTTCAGTTTTTTAGCAATTTTATTTCCTCTTTGTCATCTCCAATGTCATTGAGTCTCTACATTGATTTCTTCTAATTATTGTGGCACTGGACATAATTATGAGTCTTAAGTTGATTTTCCTTCAGTGCCTCCACCCTTCTGATCCCATTCTGTTAGTTTGGCGTTTCTCTTTTATAGATCCATTCTTAGTAGTAAGACTTTTCTCTCTTTCATGTACATTTTTTGGGGAATATCTGAGTTCGTTGAACATATGTCTGTGTAGTCACATCAGTTCCTTTAGCTAACTACTCCTTTCCTTTCTCATCAGAAGCATTTGCAATTGTCTTCTCAGAATTCTCTTTTTTTTAGAGTGTCCTATTCTTGAGCCATCTTCCTATACAGAAATTCTCACCAAGGGATCTTAAACAACTTTTTTCGCTGGTCACTAAAACAATGGATGTACTTATTAAACATCTACTTCATGATAGGAATTGTATGTATATTATCTTGTTTACTCTCTAAACTATCTCATAAGGTAGGTTAATTAGTACCAGTATAAAGACTGGAATTCAGAGAAGACAAGAATTGAAGTAACAGACAAGATGGAATTTTAGGTATATATATATATCTGGTTTAAAAACCTGTATTCTCTAATTATTCTCTACTATAAATCAGAGAAAGTTAAGTATCCCTATGTCACTATCAAATACTATGTCAGCTGGGTTGTATTTTGGCTGCAATCGATAGAAAATCAGCTTAAAGCAATGAGGAAATTACTGGCTCAGGTCGCTAGAAAGTGTTACTTGAGATAGGCTGAATTAAAGGACTTGTTGATACAAGGATTCAGAGATGGAGTCACAGACTCAGCGCCTTTCAAGAGCTGTTCTACTATGTACAGGGCTGGCTTCGTACTAATGCTAATTAGCCCTCATTGTGCAGGATGAACAGAAGCAGCAAGACAAACCACATCCTTCCTCTGTTACACCTGATGAGAAGCAGAGGAGCACATGTGCCAGAAATCTGAACAATTTCTTTTCACCTAATTTATTTGAATTATATCACATACTTATTTCTTAATATAGCCAGGAAAAGTACATTGATGAAGTAATTCATCAATTAATGAATCTCAGATCAAGGACTGGGATCTGCTAATGATGAGTCATATAGTAGATCCCTAAAGACAGGGATCTACATAATAGAATTCTGTTTAGAAGAAGGAGAGGAGGATCAAGTCAGGATAGGCAAGCAGTGGGTATCTTCAGTCCAACCCATTGACTCAACACTCAAATGCCACTCTTCTGTTACCTTTGAAGCGTTCATACCTTCAAGGGACACTCTAAAAAGGTTCATACCTTTCAAGTTTGAAACCACTTGCCCATCTCCAGAGCTTCACAAGGCAACCAACCATAGCTGGTTCCAGGAATCTGAGGTTTGTGCTTAATTTTATTTTTCAGGTGTAATGTGACTTCTCTAACTAACAGATAGCTACTTGCCACCAAAGCGTTTACCACTCAAGAGTAGGGAAAGAAGGACTAACTACAACTAACATCTCTATTTGTAAAAGTGAACAATGGAAAGAATGTGGTAGTTCTTGTCCTGTAGAATATGTGATAGTCTCCTGAGGAACAAGAGTGTGAGTTCCATGCCCTGGCTGTGGAGTGACTTTCTGAGTCAACCAATCTGGCAGCTCCTGATTCCACTTTCTGGGAAAATCTCGCTTATTCATGGTCTTCCATGGCTGACAATTGAGAAAGGTATGGTGAAGGATATCCCTCAGCAGCATCTTCACCCCTAGGGACTCTGGGAAATTGAAAGTAGTTGTCTGTCCTAGTCATATGTAGGCTTATTTGGCAATAAATCCCTTTTAAAAGCTGAGAACACTTCTGGTTTAAATAAATGGTTGGTTGCCTTGTCACTTCTTGTCATTTATATCAGCTTTCAATAATTTTGGAGATCTTTTGTGGTCATATTCTGGAAATCTCAGTCTCTTCTGTGTTCTGCCTATTTCTCTGGTGCTCTGTTTAATTAATGCTATCTTCATCTTAAAACAGTTATCAAGAGAAATTGAAGGAGTAAATGAGTATTTTTCTCCTGGAAGGGCATTAGAAGTAGCCAACACAGACCAAGATGGCCTGTGCCTCTGGTTCCAAAATACCACAAACCTGAGTCTAACCAATTTTTTTTGCTGCTGTGTGACAAGAATAATTACAAATTTCAAGCCTGAATGATGGAGTCCTTAGTGCCTCCTCACAAACTACTACATTCAAACTTTCCTCTGTGTAAAACCTGTTATTTAACATATACTTGATTCTGTTTTTAAAAATTACACGTATTACTTTCTCCCTCGTTCTTCTACATTCTGTATAATTCTTCAGTTCTTGAATGCCTTTCCAGCTGGTAATTAGTTCTTCAGGAATTCTAGGAGAGCCAATGGGGATATCAATTGCATTTATGAAAAAGATGATTTTGCTGATATTACGTTCAACCAAATTTCAAAGTTCCGTATTTCTGGGCAGCATTCAGGGGACCAACAAAGAGATATTTACCCTGAGAAGCTGAAGCATGATTAGTGGCTTAACAGAGCCAAGGACTGACATGTTGAAAAAAGGCAGGACTTTATAAAAAAAAAATTATGAGAACAGAATCAATCCTAAAACACACAGCTTATGAATTAAGGGGAAAACATCAAGAAATCACTTATTTAGAGTTAGAGCTGCATGAATTCCAATGGGTTGCACAAATGTGACGTATCTCCACTGGAGTTATTTTTAGATTTCCAAAGTAAGCACTAAATTGTCATGGAGAGAACATGATAGAAACCTACCATATATGTTTCCTTGAGAGAAATCCAATCCCTGACCTCTTATCTAGAAATAGTAACAACAAGGAGAATTGTTGATGACCATTAAATAACATAGGGATGTGTCTTAATTTTATCTCATCCCACATTGTATTCGTTTTCTATTGCTGCTACAAGAACGTAATCACTTATTATCTTATAGGTCTGGAGCTTGGTTAGAAGTCTGACAAGGGTCTCAATGGGTTAAAATCAAGGTTTTTGGAAGGTCTGTGTTCCTTTCTAAAGACTCTAGGGAAGAATTCATTTTCTGGGCCTTTTCTTGCGTATAAAAGCCTACTACATTCCCCAGCTCATGGCCCCTTTCCTCCATCTTCAGAACCAGCAAACACAGCAGTGTCTGGATTTCTCAGAATATTCCTTCATATTCACCATCTCTCTCTGACCACAACTAGAAAATCTCTGCTTTTAAGGAATCGTGATTAGATAAGGCCCACCCAGATAACTCAGGATAATCTCCTCATCTCAAGGTCCTTAATTTAATCACATCTGCAAAGTCTTTTTTGCTATGAAGATAACATCTGCATAGGTTCCCAGGATTAGAACATAGGCGTCTTTGGCGGTCCATTATTCTGCCTACCACACATGTTAACCAGGATATCACATTGCTTAAATGATAAATACTTGAAATCCTGCATTGTTCTTGCACAAATTAATGGAACAAAAAATGTGTAGTCCGTGTCAGCTATGAAAAAAAGAGAAGTAAGAGGAAATGAGGAGGGGTACAAGGGTACAAAAAAAAAGAGACTCCCCACTTAAGGACTATGTATTTTATTATGAAAATCTGATTATCGATAATAACTACTTTGAAAATACATGCAGAACAGAGAGGCATGTTGACTTAATCTTCAAGAAAATGCAATTTATCATAATTTGGAATAAATCATGATAAAAGTTCAGATAAGAATAAAGCTTTGAAGAGAAGCAAAAAGGGCTTGAGGTGTGCTTTGTAGATTGAGTAAAATTGGAATGGAGAATAGTTAACACTGTTGTTAAACCTATATGCAGACTAACTTTCAAGTCTCATGGGATAGAAAATACTGTGGAGATATTCATCTGAATCTTGACAATATGTTGATGTGACATTCCCATCGCCTCCTAAAAGGTTTCCTCACTGTCTTGATTCTATTTTCTTTTTATTTTCAATCATTGTATTGTGTTTAGCATACAGAGCAAAATTTGGCGACAGCTTTGCGTTCTGAATGACTAATGAATTGTTCATCTGTGTGTAGGATCTCCCTGGTGCAAACTCTGTGTGAGTCTCTATTCCTCCCTATTCAAAGATGACATCGTTGATTGTGGTGATATTACCCATGTATGCAGATCCAGCTGAAAAGACAAATGAGAGACCAACATTCCTTTCTAAAACCCCATGCCCTTAAACTATGTCCTTTGTTTGCAGGCGCAATCTGCTGTTTGACAAGTCTGTATTCTGATTCTTCCTTTTTATGCAGCCTACATGGCGATCTAGCTCTGAATAAGACGCCCTGTTCCTTTTTCTGCTGTGGTTCTGTCAGTTATTTTTGTCTCAAGAAGGCCAGAGTTCTGATGTACTTGTGGTTCAAGTCACCCTTATTCCAATTCTTTGATGAGCAATTCCAACTTTCTCTTCGAAGCTGAATACACAGACAATTCCTTAAAGTCAAGGGTACAGGCCACAGAGGCCCATAGAATCATTCAAGTTCATAACCTAAAACTTGGTTCCCAGCAGCACTTCCTAAACAGGAGGAATGAGAGAATAATTAAATCCATATGAGAATAAAATATAATTTCCAATATATTCTTCTTTCCTCTAGGAAATATCAGAATTTTAATTGTTTCTGGATATTGGAATCATAGCTAAGTTGAAAATTTACATTTCTCTCATGCCTCAGATCCCTGAGTTTAGATCTTAAAATGCTAAGTATGACTAACATTTACTGAGCATTTATTATGTACCGAGTACTAATCTAAGTACATTAAGTGTCAATTTAAGCTGTACAGCAATCCTAAGAGGAGGTGCTATTGCTATTGTTATTTTACAGAATAGAAAAATTGAAGTTTAGCAAAGTTATCCTTGTTTCCTCGGGAGAGGGACTGGCATTCAAACCTTATTTAGCCACTAAACTACACTGCCTCGCCCATGTCTCTTATCTTAGAGCATAGTTGGACACCAATAGGTTACCTAAAGCAGAATGGAGCCCAGTGAGAAAAAGTAGACTTAGAACTAGTGCCTAGAACAGTGTCTGGAACACAATAGGTCAAAGGAATGAATGAATGAACAAACTAAACTTATCCTGTCATGGGTCAAACACTTGAAGACAGATACAATGTAGGAATCACTTGGAAATCCAAAAAGTTAGTGAGAGTAACAACCGTGATTGTTGAACACTAGCTATATAGCGCAACTGTGCTACAGGCTTTCTATAAAGTCAGGGTAACTTAAAAGGCACCTATCACTCACACCTTTTTAAAATAAGGAAACTAAAGCTCAGAAAATTTATGTAATTTGTGGAGCCAAGATTTAAATCCAGGTCTCTCTGGTTCCAGGAGCCAAGGACTTAACCTCTGGTGCGCTCATAGGCTTCAGTCCAGCGGGATTTCAAGCCTCCATCAGGAGATATATCACATGAAGCCATCAGGGCAAATGTAACATTAGGTTATATTTTATCATTCACACAAACAACTGACAGGAAGAGGACCACAAGGCTCTAGTTACCAGAGGGACCCAGGATATGTCTGATCTCATCACCAACACGTAGAGTCAGGCAGAAAAGGACCAAGTGGAAGGAAGCCCAATGTATCCCACTGAAATTAAGTCTCGGCTGAGACAAGAAGCAAAGGTGACATGCCATTTAGGTAGCATATGTGAGCTATGCAGTCTAGAGTGTCTTAAATGTCCACTACTACTTAAAGTCAGGTCAGACCTTAGACACCAAGGAGAAACTGAGCTCACTGGTGGCAGTTAATTGTTCCATGATGGACAGAAGAGACAAGAACTCTTTTAGCCTCCTCCTAAAAAGGCCCTTGTTGCTCCTTAAAGTTCTTAGAGCAAATGCTGCATCTGTTCCCAACCTCATTCCAGCTCCCTTTATTTATATCACCTATTTTTTTCTCTCTCCCTTATAGTGCAAAGACCTCACCTCTCTCTCTGTGTTTCTCCTGCTATTGTGATTCTTCTTGGTATCAACATATTTTCTGTGTAATATGTATCATACCTTCTATCGGAAGTTGAGACAGTACAAATGATAAAATCCGAGTTTGAAGATTCGTGAGACTGACAACTGAATCAGCTTGTGTTCGCTTTTTCTTAGTCATGCCGCCTACCAGACCAGCAGAAAGTCAGTGCAAAAGACACAGAAAATCAACGATACACATGAGGGTGTTTCCACCTGCCCCTGCCTATTCCATGCAACAGCATACCACAAATTTCATATTTTCAACAGCTTGCACATAGAGAGGGATCCAACAGATCACTGGAGATCAGACTCTGTGGGCATCCTATTATTTTCACCATTTGGCTGCTGGTGGTGATCACATCATCTTTCAAGGTCACCTTACAGTATTATTTCTTTCTGTGCCAGTTACACCTATCAAGCTCCTCAATGTCTCTTATTCCAATATCACATCCCCTTCAGGAAGCAGGACTGGCCCTGTCCTATCAATGAAATCTAAGGAAACTGAATATTATATATCAACCTTTTTATATATTTTTTTAAAAAAATATTATTTTGCGTATTGCAGGTTTCTAAAGATGAACCTATTATCTCTATTTAATCAGCAGGTAAATTGACCTGACTTACTAAACCAAATGGGTTAATTGAGGTTAAAACATCAAGTTCAGGCCAAAGAAAACCATTGGCAGAAATTACTAGAAAATAATTCTCAGGAATACTCATTAGTTCTTCTGGCTTTAACTACACTACCTCCTTTCTACAACTATATTTTCTTTGAGAACAATGTGTTAATGGCATGCCTACTGAGAAAATGATGTGTGAGTAAGCTAAATAAAATAGTCTTGTTATTGGTTGAACAATAATTGAACATTACTGTGAGCAATGTTCATACATTATAATGCAATGAAGAAGCAGCTTTAGGTTTTGTTTGAAGGGTCCTTTTGTGAAACCATTATTTTGGTTCAATAGTCAAAAGTTAGGCTTTATTAACTAGTCTCTTTACATCAGTGGGGGATTGGTTTCTAGGTACACACGTGGTTCTCTGAGTATTTCTAATTGAATGGCTACTGGAAGGAGTAGCTCCTTTGAATGTGCCATTAGTAATGGCTCTTTTTGATATATCAGAGCAGTTGGATACAATGCATCATTTCTGATTTAGGAGATAATTTTGCCTTTAATTATAAAAGTAAAGGATTACTGGGGCATCTCAGTGGCTCAGTCAGTTAAGGGTCTGCCTTCAGTTCAGGTCATGATCCCATCGTCCTGGGATCAAGCCCCACATCAGGTTCCCTGCTCAGCAGGAGCCTGTTTCTCTCTCTCCCTCTCTTGCTCCCCCTGCTTGTGCTCTCTCACTCTCTCTCTGTCAAATAAATAAATAAAGTATTTTTTTTAAAAGTAGATTATTGATTTAACTAAAGAGCCTCATATGTATGGACATCTTAAATAAGATTATGCTAGAGGGGGATCCCAGCAAAATTTGGGGGATATTTAAAGAAATGACAAATTTATAGGTGTCCCACTAAAACAATGATGGCAAAGGAAAAAGTCAAGTAGTTTGTTTCAGTAATGATCAATAGTCAGCCATTATTATTATATAGCCTTGCCTTCAGTGTGTTTGGCTGTGGGTAATTCCATGAAATCAGATTGTCTATTATTTATTTTCATCTCTATGTAATCTTTAAAGAGCTAATCAAGCAGTCTATTCAACAACCTTCTAATACTTTATTTGGAATGCTTTGATTTTCTTAAATATAATAAAGAATATTTATATAGGTAAATTCATATCAATTTTTTGGTGTGATCTCAAGCCAAAAATGTTCTCCTCTTGTAACATGGCTGAAGATAAGAAAATTATCATTAGTGACCTACTGAGGACTCCATGACATAAACTTCATATAAGGTTTTATATATACCACAAATAGTGTGTACTTCATGATATTTTTATTAACAGAGAAGTAACTATAACCTAAGCCATTCCATGCCTGCTCTAATAAAAATAATATTTTCCCTAAATAGAGGGAGATGAAGAGCATTATTTGAGACTGATTAGTAAACTTTTATTTCAGAAGTACTACCACAACTAATGGATATTAAGAGCCAAAATATGAGGCAAATCTCCTGTATACACATGTCAGAAGATCCAGATAATTTTTAAGTTAACTAATGGACTTCACTACAAATATTACATGATATATTCAGTATTAGTGATTTTAAAATTTAGCCAAAAAGGTACACTTGCATTAAACTGGTTCTATTTATTAATTTATTAATTAATTTATTTATTTAAAAACTGATTCAATTTAATAAGAAAGGTACAGAACCTCAACTTAGCCCCATTGATTCAGGAAATGAAGGAAATACTGAGCCACTAAGCCAGAATACTTTTCATATGAGATTGGGTGCTCTTCCATTTGCCATGGTATCTTTAATGGTCCAGTCTGAGAACAAGTTAAATCAATATTTACATTCATTTATTTTGCCTACAGTATAAATATCCAAGGGCAGTGGTAAAACACATAATTTAGAATTTGTTTAAGCTCTAATTTGAATACAAGCATATCAAGAAGTTATTTTGCATTCTTAATCTTTGATTCCAGAAAATTTGAGCTTAAAAACATAGATCAGAAAGACAGTGTTTGCTTCTCTACATAATGGAATAACTGCTAATGAACTCTCCCTCCCACTCTAAACAACTAATGCAATTTGACAAAACATAAGAGGCCTTAATGACATATCATCACAATGATACAATGAAGATGGCTAGAGATGTAAAGAAGCAAAAGATACAGCCCACCATCGAGAAAAAAGCAGAGAACAGAATCAGAACTTAAGATGACCATGACAGTAAAATTAACACATAATGATTTTAGAACAGCTATTATAAAAACATTCAAAGACTTAAGGGAAACATGGCCTTATTGAGTAAACAGATTGAAAACCTCAGCATAGAAATGTAGGATAGAAAAACAAAGAGAGGAAAAGAAAAGAAAAAAAGAATAGTACCTAATGGAAGTCCAAGAACTGAAAAGTTCTATATCTGAAATAAAATTTACTGAATTGGCTTACGAATAGATAGGTATTTACAATATAAAACATCAGTGAACCTGAAGACTTGTAATAGATATTATATATTATAGATATCTATTTTACATATATATTAGGGGGAAAATGACCTAAATATCCCAAATTTGATGAAAAACTTCAACTTAAATCCAGAAATTTCGGCAAATCTTAAATAGATAATATATGAAAGGAAAGCAAAAACCCTAAACAATAAATTTGAACTTAAAGCCAAAGATGGAAATAAACATTTTTAAAGTTTACAGAGAAATCAAAATATGATTTATGCATATATGGTACCTACATGAATTGTGACTGACTTCTCACTAAATACAAAAGTAAAACATCCTTAAACTGCTGAGTAAAAATCAATGCAGTGTCTTACTATTTCTATTCAAAATTCTACAAAATTTCCAAGCCAGCACATAAGAAAAAAAAAAAAATTGGAAAAATAGCTCACAGATGACATTATTATTTGCATAGAAAAATCTAAGGAATGTATGAAAAACATTACTGGAAATAATAAGCAAATTTATAAAAGTCATAGGATCAAGATCAGTAAAGAAAAATGATTGTATATCTGTATGCAAGCAAGCAGCAAACGATTAGAAGTTGAAATTTTAAGGATTTAAATTAAAAATTACATCAGAAACTAAAACATTGCTGAGAGAAAATTTGAGAGACCTAAATAAATGAAATATACAATGTTCATGGATTAGAAGATTCAATACTGGTAAGAAGTCAGCCCTACTTAAATTGACCAACACATTTAACACAATCGAATTTCAAACAAGCATTTTTATAGACATTGATATGTTGATTCTAAAATTAATATGAAAATGAAAACAGCATGGAACAGTCAAAACAATCTTGAAAAGAAGAAAACAATCAATGGGAAAGAAGAAAAGAAAAGTCTTTTCAACTTTTCAACAAATAAAACTAGAGCAGTTGATTAGGAAAAAAAAAAAAAATCTGTGGTTCCGACCTCATATACACAAAATTAATTTAAGATTGACTATAAACTTAAAGGTAACATCCAAGTATTCATAGGTACACATTGTAGAGTACCTTCGAGACCTGAAAGTAGGCAAAGTTGTACTTGTTTTTGTTTTGTTTTGTTTGTTTTGTTTTACTAATCTCTATGCCCAATGTGGTGCTTGAATCCACAACCCTGAGATCAAGAGTCACGTGCTCCACCCACTGACCCAGCCAAGCACCTCTAGGCAAAGATCTTTTAGACAAGGCATAGAAAACAATAACCTTAAAAGAGAAACTTGCATTGGACTTTATAAAAGTCACCATTAAGAAAATAGAAAGCAAGCCACAAATTGGGGGAAAAATGCTAATAACACATATATCTGACAAAAGCTTCATATAAAAAGGTAGGATATAAAAATATCTTTCAAATCAAACAACCCTATAAAAATGGACAGAAGATTTAAACAGACCTTCACAAAAGAAGACATACAGATGGTCATTAAACAGGAAAATATGAAAAGTCTATTGACATTAATAGTCAGGTCATCAGAGGAATGCAAATTAAAGCCACAATGGAAAAAATAAATAAATAAAGCCACAATGAAATACAACTTTACCTCATCAAATGACTAAAATTAAAAGGATGAATAATCCCAAATATTGGTGAAAATAGCAACTAAAACTCTTGTACATTACTGAGGAAAGTATAAAATGACACAATAATTTTAGAAAAACGTTAGGCAGTTTCTTAAAAATTGAACATACTCCTACCTAAAAGAGTATGACTCAAAAATTGTACTTCTACTTATATACCCAAGAGCAATTAAAAAACATTAATCAACTAAAAAGCTTGTACAAGAATTTACAAACTTTTCTTTTATTATAGCCCCAAAACTTTAAAATGACTCCTACGTTGTTGGTAACATTAGTGCATACATTTGTCAAAGCTAATTAAATTGTACACGTAAGATTTGTGCATTTAACTGTATGAATTTTACCCCAACTTTCCTTCAACTAAAAACAACAAAGTGGTTTGTTTCACTATTGTTAACCTCTTTTGATTCTACATACTTCCCATAGTTATCTCCTTCATCGTTTCCTTAATCCTGATGGTTCCAATGATTCTTTTTTTTTTTTTTTTTAATTTTTATTTATTTATGATAGTCACAGAGAGAGAGAGAGGCAGAGACACAGGCAGAGGGAGAAGCAGGCTCCATGCACCGGGAGCCCGACATGGGATTCGATCCCGGGTCTCCAGGATCGCGCCCTGGGCCAAAGGCAGGGGCCAAACCGCTGCGCCACCCAGGGATCCCGGTTCCAATGATTCTAAACTTAATTCAGAGCCTCTGAAAGTGGTGGAGACCCAGTCTACCAGTTAGTTAGGCAAAACTCTTAAAGCAATGGAAGGAAATAGGAAATTTAACCTGATGAACCTGCCTCGGAATTTCTGTGTTATGAACATAAAATTTTGGAACACATGGTTGGCGTACTTAGTAGCTAAATCATGAGTTTCAACGCTAGAATCAGTGAGAATGTGCCTAGTAAACCAGGGAATGTATATTGTTCTATTTACTGGACTAGGGAATGAAAAAAGCTCCTTGATTATTGGAACCCTCAGCTCCACTTTCATGAAGCCTCTCTGGATTCTCTCAGATAGCTCTATTTTTCTTCTTCAAATTCCCATAGAAATTTATACTTCTTTACTGTGCTTTGCATTTTAATTATGTCCATGTTGTATCACCCCTTCCTGGTCGGTATGCTCTTGAGGCTAAAAACTGTTTATTATCTCTGTCATTCATAGCACCTAATGTTATTTAATTTAGATCAGGAGCTTGGTAAAGGTTTTAAATATTCGATGGATTGAATTTGATTGGACTAGATGAAATAACCTTTATAGATAATAGAGTCACAGGTCAGGCAATATGAATAGGGATCTGAAGAATTAAATTCATTTGTGTTATCATAATAACAAAGTTATTGAAGACTCACCCTGGGAAGAAACTGAGCTGAGAAATTTTTAAAAATCAAAGATAAAGAAGGTATAGTATCTTCATTCAAAGTCCTATCATGCTGTCAGAGAAAAGACAATGTGTATAATTGATGTACAATAAAAAAGTGGAAAGTGTTGTGAAAAAAAGAGAGGGAGATATTAACGCCTATGAAAATTCAAAAAGGGAAGAATATGGTTGCCTCTGTTTTGACTCTTCTGTTGGAGAGCCTTGTTATCCATTACATCGAATTGAACTCATGTTCAGTGTAAGTATGCTGGGAAAGCCAAAGTAAATTCTAGTAAGAAGTTCTAGGGATTCTTTTGTCATAAAGAGAAAACCTTTTATAGAGGAGAATGTTCATCATTCCTTCTAGAAATCAAGTGTGAGTGAATGGAAATGATGTCAAATTTTTTTTCCCCTTTCTTCCTGACAACAGAGACCACAAGCATGTGAGGAGCTCTGGTTTTTAATTGCATTTTTGTCCCTAACTTGATAGATGGCTTGGTCATTCACATAAGCCCTGTGTAACACATAGCCTTTGCATCTATAAAATTAGAGAATAGGACAGAATGGTTTTCAGGATCAAACTCAACTCTAAAAATGTCACAATTCTATGTTCTGTGGCTTTATGATTCTAATTATATCTGATAAGATCTTTCATGTGATTTGGTGATTGGAATGAGGTAGTCAGGTTTCCCAAACTTCATTGATCTGTATGCTAATTTCCTTGATAATGTTTTCAATAATACCAATGTTAAATATTTTTTTCTGAAAATCAAATGACTTCGTATTTAAATATATTTAGCATTGTCCTAAGTAATAATGTGCATGCAAGCATACATTTGAAGTGTTATATTTTCCTAATGCTCATTAAAATAAAAACATAACCATTAAATTTGTCCCTTGGCCACTAATGATACTGTGTTCTACTTTAAGAAAAACTACTTCACCATACTAAGAAAGACTTATCCAATGTCTCTGGCTGTTGACGCTCAATCATAAATGTTATCAGAAGGGGTTAACCTATATGCAGCAGTATCTATAAAGACTAAAAAAAATATATATGGAGCACTCAATCAGAATCTTCTAAATCCTGAGATTCAACTCTTAAGTGGGTATGTGCATTACCTGGAAAACAATTTGCAAAATAGATTTTTAAAGTTCAGAGTAAATTGGAGAAAAGGCTACATTACATTTGAACCTTAATAAATACTTAATAACCCATAAGACAAATAGCCATGAATTACTAGAATGATTTCAAGCACAGTGCTTCTGCATAGAGCAGGTTGGCTCTCTTATTTTTGCTCATTATAAAATAGGAGTTATAATACTGCAAAGTTTATTAGCTCTGTTGATTTGTGTATTTTATAAAATAAGACATTTGAATAATATGAAACCAGAACCATTAGGAAAATCTATTTCCCCTCTCTTCTTTCTCTTCTCTATCTAGTCTCCCCTGCCCAAGATAGCTGTAAAATGTCTTTCGCATAGAGAGGGAAAAAATGTGAAGATTCCTCTAACTCTGTTCTCTTTTATAGAGATTGTTTATTTCTTGAGTGAGAGGTATATGTGTGTGTGTGTGTGTGTGTGCATGCGCACGCGCGTGCGTGTGTGTATGTGTGTGTGTGTGTACAAGCTTAGGTCCTCAGGTGGAACCGTGGTTCCTGTGCTTTCGTCCTCGAAGCTGTTTTTCTGGAAGGGAATGGAGGCAGCTGTGTTTACAGCTCAAGTCTTGGCATACATTTACCAGAATCTATTATTCATATCATTCAGTATCAGGGAGAGATCTCAGGCCACCTGTCTATCTGACAAATTCACCCTTTTGTGAGCTTTCTGTTCATAGCAAATTATGTTCACATTGATGAATTGAGTTTTTATGAGCATTGCTAACTAACATTCTCACAGAAGGCCAGGGGCAAGAGCCTGCAAGTGTTGCTGGTCCACAAGTAAATGATAAAAAAAAAAAAAAAAAAAAAAAAGAAAGAAAGAAAAAAATGGTAGTGTTTAAAGACAATTTGCCATGGAGGGATAGTTAAATCATTTGGCAGTGCCTTAATATTTATAATTCCAAGACTTTCCATAAATTATTGCAAATACTTTACTTATAACAAACAAAAACACAGGAAAAATCCACACATTAATTTTCTCTGTGGCATAGAATATTAAAAAAAAAAATTGTTCCACATTTTGACAGGTAACCATTGACCAGGGCAAAACATGGAGTGGTTGAAGTATGCCCAGCATTAATAAATCCAGCAATTTTATACTATAATGTGGAAAACTTGCAGCAATTATGGCTTAAATTCCAGATTCGTATTTCCATAGATACAAAATGGATTTTTTTTTAATCTCTAGAAATCCTATACTGGTTATAAAGCTAAGCCATGTGGCATGAGTTAAATAAATGAGAGCAATCTTTCACAAAAGACTAACAGAAATCCTTCTAAATGGTGGGTGGGGAAATACCCTACGTTCATGATAGAAATGAAGATTTCCTTCAGGTTACATATAGAATTGGTTCTTCTCTCGGGCTTCTGAGAGAAGTCCCCTGCATTTATTCTGACTCTTATTCTGCATTTCATTTAAAGCTGCTGAAAAAGAGGAGAGAATTTCACAAGAAAGACACATTCTAGTTTTACTATACCTACATTTCAAAGCTCTAATTCAGAATCTACTTAAAATGACAAACCTGCTTGGGTGGCAGATCAACCAGTCAGTGTGCATTTGAACTAAAAATTTTAAGCAGCAAAACAAATTTTACAGCATAGTGAGGAATCCCATCAATAAAAATCCATGTTCTCGGTTCACTACAGAACTGTGACCCTGTCATCCCCAAAGTCAGATTATCACCTTTGATAAAGTACGGTCTTATTCTCTTAAGTCTTAGTAAAAGTCAGTGGAAAATTTCTAAGCTCTTCACAGTAGCCTGCCAAAATGTGTCAGACACATCACCTTTCAATGCAAAGACACCATAGCACAAAGAACACTTGGCATCATCCCTTGAAAATGCACACCTTTCGGAGGAGCAAATGGGAAGTGTAGTCTGTTAAACACCATATGTGAGGGAGCCGCACCAGTCTCATTTCTCCTTCCAAATGCTACAAGCTGCTACCTCGATGTGGTGTGTGTGACTCTGGGACAAAACTGGTGACAGCCAAGTGCCTACCTGGTCCCAATGTCAGGAAGCCTGTTGACCACTTGACTGTACTGCTCCGTATGCAACTACGTTTTTGTACCCCTGAGAAATAGACTGCCTAGGCCTCTATGTCAATGGACTAGCCTACGTGACACTTGCAGACGTGCCAGTGGGGGCCATTGCCCTCAGAGATTGGGTTTGCCATCCTTAAGCTACGGGGAGATGCAGAGGCAGGCAATTAGAACCCTTTTTCTTTTGTTGTTTACTTTTCCTTCTGGTCTAAATATATTACAGATAGATGTTTATGTCTTATCAAGAAGAAATTTTGAGAGAGTCATGGCAACGGAATGTTGCAATCACAGGTTTGACTGGAATTCTCCGTGGTAAGCATGGTGACCATTCATCCCAGATCCCCTGTACTCGTTGCGTTTTCACACGGTCCATCCTTTTTTGCAACCCTGTTCCTAGTTTCATTCAGAAAATATGGAAAAATGCAGCTTTAAGGCAACAGGACACATTCGCCTTCAACAATTTCTAGCTGCAAGAGAATGGAAATTAACACGGGAGATGGGGATTGAGGGTTTTCATCGCTAAGGAACCCATTTGAGATACAAGTGTGCACTCTTTGGTGGCAAAGGCATGGCAGGCAGCATTCTGCAGCTCGGTGCCACATGCGTAGAGGCAAGCAGCTGAAGGACCACCATTTTGCTCTCTGGAACTGCTACTGCATTTCAAGCATTGCTAGAAGGCTGAAAGTTGGCTGCAGCTGGCAGAGCATTGTTCTTTTTTTAACCCATGTGATAGGTATCTTCAACAGTGTCAAACAAATTTGTAGAGCTGGTGATTAGTTGCCCAAAGAGCATAATGTATGCATTATTAATTAAAGAAGGTAAGTTTGGCTAATTGTCATTTCTATACAGTAGCAGTGCACTAAGATACATTTTAACAATCTATAAATAATTGATAATTTTTTTTCTTTCATCTTCCTTCCTAGTTTGCATAAAACTAATGACTTGGTAAATGTTACTCACTTCAAAATATTCCAACGCTTCTATGAAAATTAAACTAACACTGTAACCTTAGCAAATAAGAAGATTTTTTTTCTCTTCTATTGCAGGTTAAAAAAAGATAGGAAATATAACACTTGCAACAAAAATGTGATTCTGTGAAATCCAAATGAGAATCATAAATAATATAAAATCAGCATTAGGAGTGTGACTCTAACAAATAGGATTGACTTTTAAAATAGGAAGATTCGTATGTGTACAGCCACGTATACATTCCAGTCACCCCAAAGTCTTGCTTGTTCAGCTTTCAAGAGCCTCAAACTATGACCCAAAGGTCTGCTCCAGGATACCGTCCACGCCTGGCGCCGGTGTTATAATACCT